>NC_081198.1:4820991-5028491 GCF_902713425.1 Acipenser ruthenus | reverse complement strand
TACAAATCTAGGCAGGTCTTTAATGTAAATCATAACTTACTAGTGTGTTTGTACTATGTACTGCCCAAAAACACTGAAAAAAAGTAATTTGTTTCAATAGTGATGGAAAAAAAAAATTAAAGTTGCATTAAAGCAATTAAGCATCCCAGCAGAAACAGCTGCACCGGATCCTCTTGTGTATATCGTCTGGTGGTTTTAAACAGTTTCAACCACAAAATGCACCACAAAACAAGTTGTGATGTACAGTGGTTTGCATAAGTATTCACCCCCCTGCAAAGTTCTCACATTTTGTTGGCAACTGAGCGTACTCCACAACACTTTCAAATTAGACTTTACACGTAGAATCTACACAAACTACTCCACATTGGTAAAGTTAAAAAATGCATATAGAACATAAATAAGTAAGAGTTACAGAGAAAAACAGATTAATCTCAGTTGCATAAATATTCAACCCATTTGCTACTGCAGCCCTAAATCAGCTCAGGTGCAAATTATTTGTTTGAAAGGTCACAAAATTAGTTAAATGGTTTCAGCCTGTGTGTACTCAAAGTGGTTTAAGGTGTAGATAATTTCCCTTAGGTATATAAAGACTTTCAAGCTGCAACTCGCATAGTGATCCAACAAAGCAACCATGGAGACCAAAGGAGCTTTCGAAATAAGTCAGGGATAAAGTGGTAGAGAGGCAGAGCAGGAGAAGGGTACAAGAAAATTTAAAAAGGCGCTAATTATCCCTGTCAGCACAGTGAAGTCCATCATTAAGAAGTGGAAGATGCATCATATCACCCAGGCACTACCCAGATCAGGTCGCCCTCCCAAACTGAGCAGCCGGGCAAGCAGGAAACTGGTTTGGGATGTCACTCTGAAGCCAACAATGACCTTGAGAGACCTGCAAAGTTCTGTGTCTGAGATGGGAGTCAGTGTTCACACATCAACAATAAGTCGGTCCCTACACAAAGCTGGCCTGTATGGACGGGTGGCAAGAAAGAAGCCATTACTCAAAAAGCCTAATATTAAAGCACATACAGAGTTTGCGAAAAAGCATATAGATGATACTGCAGACATGTGGAAAAAGGTTTTGTGGTCAGACGAGACAAAAATTGAACTTTTCGGTCTAAACTCCAAGAGCTACATTTGGCGCAAGCCCAACACTGCACACCACCCAGTCAACACCATCCCAACTGTCAAGCACGGTGGTGGCAGCATCATGTTATGCGGATGCTTCTCTTCAGCAGGGACTGAGAAGCTTGTCAGGATAGAGGGGAGAATGGATGGTGCAAAGTACAAGCAAATCCTTGAGGAAAACCTGTTTGAGTCAGCCAAGACTCTGAAACGGGAGGAAATTCACATTTCAGCAGGACAATGACCCGTAGCACAAAGCAAAAGCCACACTGTAGTGGTTGAACAAGCAGAGAATTAATGTTCTTGAGTGGCCTAGTCAAAGTCCTGACTTGAATCCAATCAAATTTATGGCGAGACTTGGAGATTGCAGTCCATCGATGATCCCCAACAAACTTATCAGAACTGGAGCAATTTTCCTGTGAATAATGGGCAAAAATGTCACCATCCTACTGTGCAAAGCTAGTAGAGACCTATCCAAAAAGACTCATAGCAGTAATTGCTGCAAAAGGTGCTTCTACCAAGTACTAACTCAAGGGGCTGAATACTTATGCAACCAGTAAATTTCATTTTGTAGGCCTACAATTTCTTTGCAAGTTTTGCTGACATTTAACCTTCTTCTCATATACCAGTGTTCAGCTTAACCACTACAGCGTTGAATAAAAAAAAAAAGTTTGTTTGAAAAACTGTGCATACATTATTTGTAATTTAACAAAATGTGACATTATTGGTAGGGGGTGAATACTTCTATATATACACTGCAGCCTGATCCTGTTAAATCATTGTTCCAGAACTGTACATTTCTACCACACCTGCCATCTTAAATTCATCCAAATCAATCTTCATGGCATTATTCAGGTGTAACAGTTATCAATTACCCTGCTTTAACCGCATGCTAAATACACTACTTTAATTGAACAAAAATAACCTAAAACAAAACTTAGCGGGGAACCAAAAGCAATCAGAAAGTTCTATAACAGAGTAGTCTGATAAGTTTAAAGAGAAATATTTTTGAATCGGGACCATCAAACCCTATTATTGTAAATAAAGATATTATAGGTTAAAGTATTTAAAAAAATGCTAATAAACAATCCCTTTATATTTAAGACAGAAAATACAGCATCTACTGTTTTAACTTAATTTGACTGGACTCTGTGACAAACCTGTGTTCTGATTTAAAGGCTTTTTACTACAGGTCCATTTCCATGCCTGCCATCCTAAGTTTATCTTGATTAGTCATGGTTCAGGAACTTATTCTGGACATAAACACATTTTAATTTAATGTGTGGGGTTAGGCAAACATCTGGTACTCTGAGATTAAGTTTATTCGAGCAATATAAAAACAGACTTCTTATTTGTATTTCATACTGATGTTGGGGAATTACATATTTTCAGACAGATGAATACCTTCTTGTACAGAAAATAAATTATATAAAAAAAAGGAATCAAAACAAAGAAATTCCACACTTTATTATGTAATCTAAAATTTACATTAAAAAAAAAACAAAAAAAAAACAAAGCCCACATTTACCTTTTACAAAATGCACCATACTATACAACCATGTTGCTATTTATGTTACAAAACAAAGGTTAGCCTAGTTGGCACACTAGGATGCAAAAATAACCCCCCCTGAAAATCCACATGACAGCAGCAAAAAAAGCAGTTACTCCCAGTCAAATGACTGACGAGTACTGTGAGACCAACAAAGACATTATATGAACATACTGCAAGAAACTCTGGATTCACATTATATTGCTTTAACATTGAGAACAGAGAAGAAACCAAGTAAGCTATGTTTTATTTGAACCAAGGCCGAGATAGGCCTAAGCATAACTTTATTCTTTATACAAACATAGGCTTCTCAAAAATAAACCACCGTCCACTAGCTTGCTTAAGTCTTAAAGTCTTTCTTGTATCACCATTTAAAATGTGTCATTTACTTTTATACATGAAAAGAAACCAAAGAATTTAAATGAAGTTCAACCTGCCTGTTGATAAACTCTGGGCTACTGCACACCTTCACAAGTGAAGCTACAGTACTGCAGCCACATGCTCAAAATGAGTCCAAACGTAGAATTCTAATTCTTGTTACAGAAGAAATTTGACAGGATAAATTGACTTCAAAGTGAAAGTGAAAATGAATTCTAGACAACCTGATAATCAACAGTAAAATAACAGACATGCAATAATCTTTTGCCAATGGTGGGAGAAAATTTAAGCTTTTAATTACAGGTTTTGCTAGATAGTGCCCTGAGGAAAACATTAAATACAATTTTAAAAAAATAAATAAAAATCATTGTAAGTTTATCCATACATGCTTCTTTATAGGATCCATGAAACAAGATTGTTGCTTTTCATTGATAAGCACTTTCTGGGAGCAGTTCCATTCAAGGAGTCACATCTGCGAGTTTTAGCAGCATTTCCTACAACCTATCACAATTCCTGAACAGGACATAAACATAAATTAACCAGTCCTCCCAGAGTCTATCCATGAACCCTTAAAAGAACATGATTAGAATATTGACAAGCAACTGTTAGAAATGGCTACACCTAATCTATATATGTGTATAAAATGAGCATATGCAATAATGCCCCTTACAGAATCTATACCCAGCTAAAGTCAAGCAGATATTGCTTTCTTCAATCCCTGCAACTGCTACAGTATCCAACTTTCTTGTTTTTGTGTGCTAGATGTTTGCTCTGATGCCTGATTTAGTCATGCAGAAATAGACAAATTACTTTGTAAAGACCATGTCAAAGTTATAAAAACAGTAGTCTACAAAACAAATGCCAGTGTTTTGTGCTCAGTATTTTACACTTTAAGAAGTATTGACAGCTTTACACTGAAGGAGCTAACATTATATCCTGTTGGTTGTATCCTGTTTTAGTCTGTGACTATTCAATTGGGTTTACACTTTTTTCCAAGGCTAACTAACGTCAAAACCTAAAAAGCGTATAAAAAAAAAAAAATAGTAAAACAAAAAGTATTACATTACCTACCTAAAACAGAAATGTACTTTGGAATGAATTTCTTCTTATAGCACGTTAGCATGTATAAAATTATAATTTGCCAAATTGTTACAGATGACTCTTACCTCAGCGGCTCTTCATAAAAATACAAATTACAAAAAAAAACATTAAGGTTGTAAATCCTAACTAAGAAAATACTGCCGTTTATAAAAAAAAAAAAAACACACTCTGAGTCTTATAATCCTTATATATAATTACAAAATGTGTGAAGTGTAGTTAGGTACTGTTATCATGGCATTCTTTAATCTGAACATTCGTTACATTGAAATGGTACGGAATGCATTTGAAACTGAACACTATTCCATGTATTTATTCCAATTATAACCAGTTTACCAAAGCTTTCTACTTGGAATTCATTTGTGACTATTAATCCTTCCATAGATTATCCTTGTACTTTGTCATAAAATAGGCCTTTATAACAGGCTGTAGGAGAATAAACGTCCATATATACACACACACATACATTATATATATATATATATATATATATATATATATATATATATATATATATAGAGAGAGAGAGAGAGAGAGAGAGATCTATCTATCTATCTATCTATCTTTTACCCACATTCAGGAGCTGCTGTTCAGTTCTACTATAGCTTTATGTTTTTCTAGCAATACACAGCTCTGCACAAGATGGTCCTGGCAATCTAGCATACATTACATGCCTATGGCAGGAAATGAAGAACAGTTGCTGACCTCACGATTAAAGTACCTCACCACAGAATTATAAAATAATAAACATAAAAAATAAATGAGCATGAGTTCAGTATAACGTCCCCCAACCCCTTCATTTTTTTGCCTGATCTTCAGGCATGGAGAACTTATTTATTATAGCCTGTTATTCCCGGTAACTTAATTACAAATGTGAAATGAACACTCTAGAAGTTTCTCATTGGACTATCATCCGAGTACTCAATATCTGTAGCTTGATTATTTCATGTATTTATTTTTAAATTCCCCCACCCTTATCAACAACCCCCTTGATTCACATTCCAAGTGAAAATGATCCTGTATATTGTGCTGTACTGTATTTCCAAAGATGGGTACCCATGCCTAGAACCTGAGAACATCCAACATTTGAATCCTGGCACTTATTTCTGTACTACTCACTTTTGTAAAACATTACTAAAAGCCACCAACACCCACTTATTAAAATAAAATACAAAATATATGTAAAAACTGTTTTATTAAAAGATGAATAGACACATACAAAAAAACATAACATTTAAAACTCATTTTACATTAAAAACAGTGTTGAGTGTAAATCTTTACATAGCTCAAGCCAAATGCTAAGTTTTACTGACTACAGAGAGAATTGGATTTTATTTTTCACATCCATTCAGAACTATTTATCTGGGCATTGTGCAACACACTGATTAATGTTCAACCCAAGTTCTGAAAATGTTCACTTTGCTACCAGCAATAGAATTAACAAAATGTAAAAAAAAAAAAAAAAAGGGGGGGGGGGGAAGCCCTGGTGCAAACATTATTAAACAAACCTTTGTTTATTTGGCCTTACGTGGACATTATTCTTTACACTTACAATGATAGTTATATTCAGTTTATGTTCATTACATCTGCATAAGACACTTACCAACATTGCCCATAATTTACACTTTGGCCAAGTAACAAGGTTTCCTTTAGCTACTAAGTCTATTTGTCGATCTAAGTTTAAACGTACAGAAATGCAATACTACATGACAACCTATTGATGTTTTGTCGCGTACAGTATTTTGACTTTCCATAAGGTGAAAAAAAATATTTAAATAAAATACCGACATAAGTTACCTGCCAAAACAAATACAAAAGGTCTATTAGAAAGCGCACAGCGCCGATTTTTCATTCAGTTTTGAAGTACAATGATTGTCTTATACTTAGAAATAAAATAGAAAACAAATTTAATAAAGTACATTTTTATTTATATACCATTTTAGCTCCACTTCAGGTCTGTTGCTATGGACAACCGCTAATGCTTGCTTAGCGATTCCCATCATTACAGAGCTTATTACTAGTACAGTTCAATAAATTCACAGCATTTGCCGTTCTGGACCACATGTGACAAAAAAAAGACACCTCGTTCAATCAAGCGGGAATACAACAGTAAAATATAGTGCATTATGAATATGGCTCACGAGTCGAGTCATTACTGTGATGTAATCTGCAGGATTTGTGCTCCCTTGTTCTTCACTGTAGCCCTAAGGGAACAGCGAGTAAACACATAACAAAAAGTGACAGTCGTAAGACCAGGTTAAAGTCCATACAGATCCCATACAACGTTTAAAGCTTTCAACATACGCATGACACGGTTCACACAAATCCAATCTGTGTGGAAGACATCAGAATACACTTTATCCCTAAAACGTCCATGATCTCTCCGTGAATTAAGTTGCTTGGCAGGATCAGCAACAACAAAATGGCGACAGGAAATGATTCCCGCGCACAGACCTTGTCTTGTTATGCATTTCCTTTAATTAGTTTACATATTTTATCAGTATGAAACTAATCACTTACTTTTTGTCATATAACACCGAGTATGACTAAGTACACTGTGCCAATGGACTGTTCATAACAACTAATTTAGTTCGCTTTTATAAATTTACCTTTCCGTCTTTCACTGGCACAAAGATTGTATAACTGCAGAAATGCGGCAGGTGCCCAGTACCGAAGACGTTCTGCTGGGAGGACGAACAGTGAAGGTTCACGCCGGTAATTTCTATGGAGACTCGAATACAATTTTACACAGAACGTGCTTCTTTATTATTTATTTTTTTTACTACCTCCTTCCCTTATTTATAATCTTCTATGGCGGCCAGCTCCCTCAGCAACCGCCGGTATTTATACTCTCCTCTTCATTGCACGCGCTGCCATTGGCCAATGTGCCTCACGTGCCACAACAAATACTACTTTTTCTCTTATAAACATCACTTTTATTTAGAAAACGTCTTTATTTAGAGAATTTCCACTTCGTTTTCCCCTTCATCTTCCTCGGTTCTTTAAAGTCGCTGTTGAATTTATCACATAGTACATGTAAATTACTGATACTCACATACAACAGTAACACGCCACAAAATAACAAGACTACCACAACGTCACTTTTTTTTTTTTTAAACAGCGTCACACAACTGGTCCATCAGAATCATGTGACTCTTCCAGAATGTTCTCTAGATTTAAAATAAAAATGCTGCTTATATGCCGATAGAAACCCGGAGTTTGGTCTATAAAACACATACTTTACCTAAAATTAACCCTTACTACCACTTTATATGGATAATACAACATATTACTCTCCAACTCAGCTACAACCATACCGCAGTCTCGGTATCAAATACCCAACTGAACAGCTTAACATAAGTGAAGGAAGCCACAAAGGCAGTGGATTGTGCGCATGTCCATTTGAGTGTGTTACACTATTGGGTAAACTGCAGCAGCAATGTTAACGTATGGGGCGTATATGAATAACGTTGACTCTAGACCATAAACATAATATCATTACAAACAGCGCGTAATATATTTATGAAATGTTAGATCCATGGCATAATTAAAGCTTTTTGGGTATGGCGTTAGAAATCGGTATTTACAAATAGTAAAAACGTTAGTTACATATGTTGAAGTATATATATATATATATATATATATATATATATATATATATATATATATATATATATATATATATATATATTCTCTCTTGAAAAAGAATAAAAACATTAAAAGGCAAACTCTTAAATACTGTTCTACCAAGATATAATAATGCCTCATATATTATAAATTGAAAGACACAGATACAGGGGATGATAGTGACTTTTGCACAATTAATACAATTCTGAAACAGTCTTTTCATTGAAAGATGCAATAAGATTATTATTTTTTAATAAATTGATGTGAGATTAAACTATAATAATTTAGACCATTTAATGCATAATCCATCAAGGATTATGTTGGTCTTGTTGTCCATGTACCACCGTACCATATCTGCACGTTTTGCCATGTAAGGCACTGTAAGCAAATCAAGGACATGCGTGTTTATTTAACCAATGCATGTCAACGTGGACAGACAACATTTTCTGATGATAACTGATTTGCGATCCGAATCTCAAACCTCTTAAGGATTTTATTAGGAACAGCTACATTTTGGTCTTGATTGTTCTTTGTATGTGGCTCAACCTTTAACCTTTAACCTTGGGACTGTACGATTATGTCAAAGGGACAACAAACTACAGCAGTGGTATGTTTAGAAACAGTGTCAGCCTAAGGTAGGCTTCCAGATAACCACACAAATTAGCCTGAAGTTGGTGAAGTCTTGTCAAGGCTGCTGTGCTTGGTTGTCTATTTCTGATTTATGCTGGGAGATGTCTAGCAAACAAAATCAGCTGTAATTAGAGAATATGCCCAAGGAGACCCTCTACAGATCTTATACAGATTTTTTTTTGTTTTTTAGCTGTTGGAAATAAAGTCTTAGCTGTGGCACTTAAATCAGTCCCTGAAGCTCTAAGTGTGTTTTAAGTGTTGCATTCATGACATACTTTTAGATTTGTTCAGAAGGGTGAAACATGAAATTCAGACCAGTTTGAGAGTCTACAGCCATTGGTGACAAAGTGCTGGTTATTATTTAGTCTAGTCTGGTTGATTTTTTTCTGAAAGAGAAAAATGTTATTATTACTGGGCAAGGGCCTGTTTACTGTATGACACACTTTACATGTAAAAAATGTTTAACCTGCTACTCATGTTAAATTATGTATATTTTCTTAAAAATACTGGTACTGGTAGAAACTACAAAGATAGGCTACATGTGATGACTATTTTCAGGTTCCCCTACAGTTTTTTTTTTTTTGGTTTGTAATCAAAGGTTACACGTCCTGTTAAGTTTATACCGCTCTATACTGTATTTTGTTCCATTATGTGCAATCATTTTCAACATTGACTTACATTAAGCAGCCATATATTTGTTTTAATTCTTAATATTTGTGTACAGTATTAGAAATAACTTAATCATGATAAGTGAAATGTACAATAAAAAGGTGTGCAATATATAAAAACATCCAATTTGCAAGCTTTATGACCAGTTTTGTAAGGATACAGATCTGGGTGTGTTTTATTTTATTTTAATTTTCTTAATTTAATAAGCAAGCTGCAGTTCCTTGTATTACCATTAGGGGGTCCCCAAACTTCAGACATGTAAATTAGTCAGTTCTATTTCTACACATTCAGACAAATTTAGTATTACTGGTGGTAACTGCATAGAAGTCCTAATAAAGAACTATAATATATGTATTCTTGTCTGTGGGTGATACAATTTCAAATGTGTGGCTTTAATATACAAATGGTAAATCATTATTTTTAATTGACTTAACTAACAAAAACTATTAAAACTATTATTGTTATCAGTAACTACTGTTATAAAAAGTGTTTAATTTTTCCTTTCAAACGTGTCATTTTACATAAATGATTCATAATGCATATTTGAAACAGGCCATGCTAAACATGCCGTATATTATACCTTATATATCTATAGCATTGATGTTTCTTTTAAAAATTATAGTGAAAGTATATGTCAAGGGCAGAATACTAAACACTAGGCTTAATTATTAAAACGTTTAATTACATGTCTTTGGATGCACAGAATTAAAAGACAGTATTTGGGAATCTTCTTGTATTTGCTTTCTATTCAGCAAAGTTATTATAAAAATACAAAACAGTCTGCACTGTAAATGCTCATCACGTTATCTTGTGCATTTCTGAGTCCCCTATGACCCTTAGAAGTAACCCACAGGGGTACACATACCCCCGGTTGAAAACCTCTGCTTTAGGGTATAAGGTTGTGGCAAAACAAAAAAAAGTTATTATAAAAGAGTTAAAATGTGAAGAGCTCTCATTACCAGCTCCGTCAGAATTTCACTTTTCCTCTTAACCTCAGTGGGGTTATCTTGAGTAACAGAACAGAACAAACTGACTCTCCTGTTTTCATGAGTTACCGGGAACAATTATTCTTTTTGCATCTTTTTCTTTTCTTTTTAACTCCTTTGGGTTGGATTAGTTTCTGAGCTCTACTTACAATACATACTTTGTGGACTGATGTTTTTATTTTGAATTGTAAATATGTAAAAAGTTAGGGTTTTGTAAATAGTGTCTCTTAATTAATGTGTTTTGCTACAAAATATGACTACATGTTATGATTTGGTTTTTTAAAAAAAAAACTGAATTTGTGGAAGGCAGTACTCAATGCAGTTGCTTAGTGCAATTATTTTAGAAGAGGATGTTATATTGATAAATCCCTCAGATTTGTAAAATACTTTATCAATGATATCATATATTGCAACAGTACAATTGTAATCTATGTGATTACATGCACTTGGTAATCTGTTATGTTTGCCGGGGAGGGGGGGGGGGGGGGGGGGGGTGGGCCTAAATGTGTGAAATGCAGATGAGGATCAGCAAATGCAGCTGTGTAAATAAACAGAAAATACCGACACATCAGTTTCAAAGGTATTTTAATGAAATGGTCACAGAGATAAGGAATTAACATTCCTTGGCAGCTACAAATCTGTACAAATCCACAAGCCCAATGTAGAGATACAAGTGAGAAAAAAGGAGGCTTCATGGATACACAATAAATTGAATAAATTAACAGCCCAAGCAGAACCGAGACATTAGGACATGTCTGCATAGGAAGTTTTGAAGAACACACTATGACAAATGTAGTTTCAGTACATTCTAGTGGCATGGCTTATGAGATGGGGATTTAAGGTTTTTTGGCACCCAGATCTTAATAAATTGACAGGAATGAAATGGTGCTGCAGAGCACAAATAAAGAACGAATGACATGTCTCACAGCTGCTGAAATAGCAGTGAGAACAGTGATCAGACATTTCTCGCAGTTTAAAATAACTTATAGTTTATAGCAATCAGCATTAAACTTACATATGTTTTTACAACTGATTACATTAAAACCCTATTTAACTCTTTAATACCAAACCTTATGTCATTTACCTTGGGTTTAACGAAAAAGTATTTAAATAAAGTTTTCATCCTTATTTCAAAAACACTTTTTAAAAAAACAAGTAGTTTTAGATATTGCCTTCATAAATCTAAAAACAGACAGAACTTCATCGTCATGTGTATATTCCACTGGGCCTTGTGCTCCTTTACATCAGAATAAATCAGTCCTGGATAATTGACCTAGCGGTGAAAAAATTAAACAGGAATAAAAAGTGATGTATCGTTGTTTTAAAATAATACATTAATATAACTTTAGAAGTTAAACTTCAACTTTGGTTTCACAGACCCTGATTAGCTCTAATACCTTGGACTACCTGATCTTACCTTAGTGCTAATAAGGGTCTGTGAAACTAGAATATAGTGACACAGGCACGCCAGTTTCTTTAAATGATTTGTTTACCACAGTTTAAAGTCAGTTCTGAAATCTTCAATCACTAGTAAAACAAAATGAAATAATGTTAATAGGAGTGCATTATCAAACCATTTTACTATACAGCTATTACAGGGCCTACTACCCTGAAAATGCAATTAATTCATAATACAGTCTTCAAGAAAATTGCTTGCAACGTGCCAAAAGTCTGCATGATGAATGATGCGTACCCTTTATCCAGAAGAGGGCACAAGTATCCATGAAACCAACAAACCTGGCAATATATATATATAGTAGATACAATCAAAATTATTCTTATTTAACTATATATCATATTATATATACCAGTATATATAATTTAAAAATGATAGGGTGCTGTGTAAGATACATGGAAGAGCAGACCCCCCCCCCCCCCCCTCATTATCAGCTTCTATCATGCAGCACCCTATTTTTGCTGCAAATATTCAAGCTAGCCAGTTAAATACTTGAGTTATTTTGTTAATTTAGAGATTTCTGGAAGCACTATTGCAATTCAATAATTTTGATTGCTTAAAAGTTATATTAAAAACAAATAACCTGGGCAGACGTTATTTCATTTCTTTTTAAAAAAAAATCTAACAGCAAATTCACAAGGAAAACTTTGGTATGTATCTTTAATGGAGCGTAATGCAATTCAGTTGATTCTGGATGGAAGAGCCGTTATGTCTCAGACTACTGAAATACCAAAGCTGAGTTTTTTGCATTTAATGTTTATACAGGGAGTTCACACTTTTGGATGTGTACTTATTTTGCCAGAACAGTTCTGCTTTATTTCCAATTGAGAAAAATGGATTCCTTCATTAATTCATACAAGCATTAAGAATTATTGGGCCCTATAATCACAAAACTTTAAAGGACTGTTTCTTAAAGAGTGTTTATAAATATTCCATTTGGTTAGACTGAAAAATGAGAAACAAATAAAACCTCTCTTAACATTTGAAAAATCTTTCATGAACTGCAAGCTTGATTTAAATAATCAAGAGACTGGGTGGTCTAAATTGAGCCGTCGGTGGACTGCAATGTGCTGTGCAATTAGATTGGATTGACATGGGTACTGACCTGCTGCTCTGCCTCTCTGGTTGTGCTAACCCACTTCTGTGGACACAAATATACTATGTGTCATTGTTTTATGACAGTGATGCATGAGCTAAATAACGATCTTCCTTCTTTCAATGCGATTTCTATGTTATGTCAAGCGCGGTTAACAAGAGAAAGATCAGAGTTCAAGAGGATGAGGGGTAGAGATCATGGACCAGAACCAGGGAAATCCCTTCAGAGCCTGGAATCCTTCATGGGGAGTAACAGCA
The DNA here is from genome assembly GCF_902713425.1 of Acipenser ruthenus. NCBI lineage: Eukaryota > Metazoa > Chordata > Actinopteri > Acipenseriformes > Acipenseridae > Acipenser > Acipenser ruthenus. The sequence goes on along the minus strand of NC_081198.1, from coordinate 5,015,626 downwards.
TGATATCTTCAGGATCTCACTGATATGAGACGTGTCACTAAAAGCATTGCAGGCACTACCACTGCATTTTCAATTGCTCCAATGGGACTTGCATTGTTGTGTTTTCTTTAGGACTTTATTTTTCTTTCCATAACATTTCAACAGCAGTTCAGCCAATTTCATTGACGTGACACTAACCTTAGTGGGGCAGAGTAAAAGTTTACAGAGCTGCACTGCGTTTGTTTTTCTGAATACTCTTTCACAATACAGGTACATATACTACACTGTACTTTGTCAATTATTGAGTGTACAGTACTTACAACAAAATGATATGTACTTTTAAAATATAATTGGCCTACTCTTTATTAGCATTGGTGATGTTTATTACTGCTCCCTGTCCCTTTGACACTTGGGCTTTCATACACATTCACTGTATGAAGTCTCTGAAGGGCAAGCCTAGAGCATGAAGCAGCCTGGAGCAGCCCTCTCCTGCATATTGTCCACATCCCATTTAGAGTCCTCAGTGATAGAGAATACATTTCTAGTATAAACTCTATTTAACACAAGGTCTTTTTTTTTTTTTAAACAGCAGCAGATCTAAATACCACCACCCTAAAACCTCTCTATGTCGGACCTCTTTCCTAGCTTTAATTGTATTTAGTGATGTTCATAAGGGTGCAATGGAGCTCCTCTTAGTGGATAATGAGTTCATAATACTGACATCAGCTGAGACCCGTAATTACCTCTCAGCTACAGAGCTTTAGTTGAATGGTAAGATGTTAGTCTTTGAACTGTATGGTTTGTGGTTTGTGTCCAGCCCTTACCTTTCCATTCATTTCAATGGGCTGATAGTACATGCTTTCAAAACTGCTGTCTTACATGTAAAATCCTGACCCACTGGTTTGATTTGCCTGTCAATCAAGATTAATTGTGTCTTTCTTTCTATTTAAAAAAGTCTTGGTTCATATACTTTTGCACTATAACTGAATCTTCGTTCTGGTCGTTCAGGGTTGCTCGGCTATTTTTGTTTAAACAATGTCAACTTCATCATAGAAAACTGTTACAAATGTTGCCGTTACTTTTCAAAAATGTTGTTTTGCTACGTGATCGAGTAGAAGTAATATATCCATCTTCTGTGTTCCAAATGGATAACATTTCTATTTTTGTTTGTGTACCACAGGCCAGTATAAACACAATGCTGAGCATCCATCCAACAGTCAGAAGGCAATGTTCTAGTGGCACTCTAGTGTTTATTCTGGCGTTTCAGAGCATCATACAATAGAAAGTGAACCGCTTTCCTCCTGAATCCTGACAATCAAAGCATGTGTTTATGATTACAGTTGTATATAGCACACTGTTGATTGCCATTATATGTTCCACTTTAAAGTAAATATAATAATATGTACAATTTGTCCATTGGGGAATCCACCCCAAATTGTTAAAATTGGACTTGGTTTCTTAATTAACCGGATGAACAGTAACAAATACACATACAAATTATTACAAATATAAATCAATTATCACATTCTTGTCTGACAATGTGTGATCAACACGCATTGAAAACTTGATTTCCATTCCTTTTATTCATAAACATGTTTCCAACATGATGTTGTATTATTTAGGTTGTGTGTATCGGGTGTTAATGTGCAAACACACTTTGGTTTTTATTCAATTGGCTTTTAATAAACAGTTCTAGGAATCAATCTGTTAATTCATCAACGATGTGCTAATTAAATCCAAATAAATATTGCTCTATGTTTCCTCACTTCTTTGCAGAAATGCAGAATTTTCCAAAAATTATTTTTCCTGCAGCTAAAATAAAACTGAATCTGGCCTCGCATGTGTTTTGCTCACACACAAGATGTAAATAAAACTTGAAGCAATCTTGAAAGCAAGTTTTTAGCCAATCTAACCCACCATCTGTATCCCACATTGCATTTGTCCTACATAACACTTGTCTGTTATAACAAAATATGGGCAACATGGGGTAGAAAGCTGGGGAAAAGGGATTTGTTCAATTTCAGTGTTAGACCAGATCAGAACTATGACATCATACATGTACAAACTGCACAACCAAAAAACAACATAATATTGTATCAAATCGCTGTGATTTTTGTTTGTTAGTTAATTATTCTTCACAATATTAAGCACATTTAACGACACCATGCTAATCTGCATATAGATGTATGCACATTTCAAATAAGCCTTATTTAAGGCTACCTCCACGCCTTACCTTCTCTCAACAGGAGTCCCCCAAGGATCAGTCTTGGGTCCTCTCCTGTTCTCTCTCTACACTCCCTCCCTGGGCCCCCTCATTGCATCCTATGGTTTCCCATACCATTTCTATGCTGATGATGCTCAGATCTTCCTCTCCTTCCCCCCCTCTAACCCCATCATCCATTCCCGTATCTCTACTTGTCTGTCTGCTATCTCCTCCTGGATGCACTCGCCTCACCTCAAACGCAACCTCTCTAAATGTGACCTCCTTTTCTTCCCCTCCTCATCTTCCCCCTCCTCTGATCTTTCTATCTCCATTCCTCTGGAATATACCATGCTCTCTCCCTCCTCCTCAGCCAAGAACCTCGGAGTAACCCTGGACCCCTACCTCTCCTACTCCCAGCACATCTCCACTCTAGCACGCACCTGCCAATTCTTCCTGAGCAACATATGAAGAATCCGACCCTTCCTCACCAACTACTCCACGCAACTCCTTCTTCAGGGCCTAGTACTCTCCCGTGTAGGCTACTGCAACTCCCTACTGGCTGGCCTCCTTGCGTCCGCCACCTGTCCGCTCCATCGCCTGGTGTTCTCTCTGCCGCGCTTCTCCAATGCTACTCCACTGCTCTGCTCACTCCACCGGCTCCCGATCACTGCTCACATCAGGTTCAAGACTCTTGTACTTGCCTACCGATGCCTTGACCAGACTGCACCCAGCTACCTCCAGACCCTCATCTCTCCCTACACCCCCACCCGACCTCTCCGCTCTACCTGCGTATTTCCGCTACGCTCCCCTGCCTCCAGAGCCCTCTCCTTCTCCACCCTCGCCCCGCAGTGGTGGAACGACATTCCTAAGGATGTCAGGACTGCCCAGTCCCTGACCACCTTCTGGCGCCTCCTCAAGACATACCTCTTCAGACAACACCTGTAAAACTCAACTCTTCCCTTCTGGACAATATAGCACTCTGCCTTTAATGCACTTTAACTTGCACATGTCTGCTCCCTATTTTACTATATTTAATCCTGCACTTAACCCAATCTGTAGTATCTTGTATTTCACTTGCACTTGTATCTAACCCAGATGTAACTATCAACACTGTTATCTGCTCTTAAACTGCCCTGATATCAAATTGTACTGTGTTTTGTATTTGCTCTTATGAGGACTGAAGTCATTGTATTTTATATCTTGCTCTTAATTGTACTGTAATTCTTGATATGTAATTTTTGTACAAATGTACAACTATAATAATAATAATAATAATAATAATAATAATAATAATAATAATAATAATAATAATAAGGGGGTATTTTCCAAAGGATCGTTTATTATTATTTTTATCAAGGGTTTCATAATTTGATAACTCACAAAATCACGGTATGACCATTTTAATAGTAAATTGGACTTTATTGTGTCCTTCACATTTATTTTATTCTGAATAATGTTTTGTGGGAATTACTAAAGCAATACTAAAACAAAAACATGTCTCAGGTCTGAGATTGCTGGCCTTGTCCTGCACCAACTGCATTTGATAAGATTACACACTTTTATCTCTCTCTCCCCCCCAGCAGCACGGATAAGCGTTATGAAGTACACCCAATAGACTCTCAGTGTATTTTGTTTCTTTGCTAAGATAGGGATTTTCATCATGTTAGTAACTGCATTTTCAAACTACTGCAAGTCACCTACTGTCACCATCACAGACACAGCCATCAGTACACAAAGCAAACTTCAGCATGGGGTGTTTGATTAACATTTTAACAGAGAATACAATGTGGCTTGTTACAGAAATATGGCATATGTTTATAAATATGGCAATCTGAACCCCACAGTGTTTTTGTGAGCATTTTCCTTCATTTTACATTTTTTTTTGTTTTTTGTTTCTAACATTGCACTGTTTTCATATAAATCTCCTTTAATTTGTATTTTTCTGACCCTCAGGATCTATTTTTCAAGGTTGAAACCTTGATGTCTTCTTCTAAAAAAATCCTTTCTTATCTTTCTCATCCCAGTGAATAATCAAATTATTTAAATACAGAAATCAGGGAACACTCGAAAATAATGAGTGTAAATTAAAATGCTTAAATACGCAGTGCCCCATAAAGTGTTAAAAACCATATTCATACACATTCACTGTACAAAGTCTCTGAAGGGCAAGCCTAGAGCATGAAGCAGCCCCCTCCTGCATATTGTCCACGTCCCATTTAGAGTCCTCAATGATAGAGAATTCATTTTTAGTATACTCTAGTTATCACAACCAGGGTGTCTCTCTTATTTTTCTAAACAGCAGCAACTCTATATACCACCACCCTAAAACTTCTCTATTTCTGACCTCTTTCCTAATTTGAATTGTATTTTGTGATGTTCATAAGGGTGTAATGGAGCTCCTCTGATGAGTTCATATTACTGACATCAGCTAAGACCCGTAATTACCTCTCAGCTACAGAGCTTTAGTTGAATGGTAAAACGCTCTGAACCATGTGGTTTGCGGGTTGCGTCCCACCCTTACCTTTCCATTCAATTCAATGAGACGCCAGTTCATTACAAAGTTAATAACGTCCCTGTCTGAAAACACCAGCAGGATTAATACAGAGTCACTGTAAAGCCCTGTGATTTTTGGATCATTCAACTAAACCACGCTTTGCCCTCTTGCTTTACAGGCAAATATTTTCACTGAAAGGGACACTGTCTAGAAATGTCTCTCAAGAAAAGATGCAGACAGACACGTTCTGCAGCATTGTGCCTTCAGACATGTGTCAAGGTTAAGTGAACAATAAATGGGCGGAGGACGTCCAGGAAGGCTATTGCTTTAAAACCCCCGCTAACACACCTTTCAATAGTACATGTTCTGAAAACTGCTGTCTTACAAAAACACCACCCACTGGGTTGATTTGCCTGTCAAGGATTTTAACCATTTCTAAAAGTATTCGAAACGGTTATATACAATTCCAATAGAAAATTCAGCATTAACTGAACTTGTCATGGTTTGGAAGGCCAACCACCATACATCCCCCCCCCCCCCCCCTTCATTTGAGCCAGACCTTTTGTTTCTTGAGCAGTGCCACTTGGCCGTCCTAGCTATAGTCTGTAGATTCTAAAGTAATTGCTGTGATGGCATGGGTGTTTCATCACTTGCCAGAAGTCTGGAAATGAACTAAAACGTGCGTCTGAGATGCACGGCAGATCTTGTTAACAACAGTGTGTCTGCAAATATACAGGGTCTGCGTTTGCAAATGAATAGAAATTAGAAGTTAGCTTTTCCGTCAAAACTTTTATTGCTCAGGTAAAAAGACCATTGAGATCACAATTTGTTTTTCCAGGAGTGACCTGGCCAAGATGAAATCATTTCAACGGGTCAGTTTGTTGATCTAAAAAAAAAAAAAAATCCATGGGGCCTATTTTAAAGCAAGAGTTCACCGTGATTTATTTTCTAAAAGGAAATAAAACGACATAAAATCACAAAATATGTGTTTCACTGCAGACCAGGACATTGCTAGTTATAATCCGCATACTGGGCTGGATTCTCAAAGCTCTTTACCTCAAGTCATTTGCACATCTATTTTATTTGCTTTTAAATAGTATTTAATTGTTTATTGTTTTCTTTAAGAATTGTTATTTGATGTTTTTACAGAAATAAATAAATAAATAATTGTGCCAAGGACGTTTTTGGAGTAAACAGCTTTCATAATCTGTCCCATTGTTTTTTTTTCTACTAGAACTTTTCTGACCAATCACTTCTGTAAAATATCTCAGGGGAGGAGACTTCCGAAAAATATGAGACAGATATGAAATACAGTATGATTTTTAATAAGAGGAGATGAAAAAATAGGGCTAATATTTTAAACAAAGACTTGGCAGCATCTGGGAATACTTCAGTGACTATTCAAAACACTACCTGGATGGATAATAATATTGCAGCAATTACACTGTATACTTGCCACGGCAGGAATATTGCTGTTGCTTATTAAACACATACAAAGTTTATAAAGACGGCTGAAGCTTTTCCATTAGGCACTATTACTACTATTGTAAATACTGCCTGCCACTTGCGCCACCGTCTTGCTTTTCATTGTACGATAAACATGGGGTGTCAACGTCTGGTTTAACCCACCCTTTTTGGTTGTCTTCTCCAATGAAATACAAGATAAATGAAGCCCGAGTTCCACACAGCCTGCAGTACCGTCCCACCTCCTCTGAACAGCGAAGCAGAGATTACTCATAGAATAAGACTTACAGTAATATAGTGCATAAATTCGTGAAAACGCCACAGATTTCACCGCCACAGTTTTACACACTGTTCAAAATAAAAGGAATACAAACGGTTTTTAATTTGCTGTTGCAAATAAAGGGAACGGAGGCTGGAAGGATCGTTAAGACGGCAGAGCATACTCCTTCACGAAAGTTTAGTCTTCTTGCTGGAGGAAACCGCGTTGAGGTACGTATCGGGGCTGTAGAAAGTTTAAAACTGTGTTTTTTTTTTAAAATCCTGTTTTAGGAGAAAGTATAATCGTAGTAAATGTGAGCAAGCTGCAAGAAACTTGCAGGACTGAGCTATGTTATGAAATTGCTATTTTGTCAATCTGCTGTACTAATAAAACGACACGTTTATTACACGTTTCGGATCTATCTCGAGGGTAAAGTAGTATGCTGCACACTTTCCAGTGCGCTGTGGCTGATCTGTTGTTTTTTCCAGTGGGAGGTTGTTATGAGTTTTTTGCGATGCATTTATCTGTAGACTAGCCTGAATTCCCCAGTCTAATGAATAAATACAGTAGCCTGTTTTAGTTTTAAGTATATATCCGTGAAAAATAGCAAAACATTGTCTTGAAAGATGAAAGGTGTTTGGAAGACTTGCTACAGTGCATCACGTTTTGTAAGCACTTCTAATAGAATATTCCTGGTTAAGAATTTACAGCTAAACATTCCAAATTCTGTATGCTGCCTTGTTTTCTGTTGTTTTAGATAATATTGACTTTTTGTTCTAAGAATTTCACTGGACCAACTGGATTTAGTGAATGAGTGGAAGTTAGAAGGACGGCAAGCAATTTCCATATTTAATCAGTTTTATTATGCATTTAGATAAGTAATGCAAGTGGTTCAACCTTGAGCTGTTCTTTCAAGATACACAACATTATAACTTTGTGCTCCTCAAATAAACAATGAGAAATAGTAAATTATTTGGTACAGTGTTTTAATTATTTCAAAATGAGACACTGCACCTGGAACCCAGTACAGTACGATAAATTATCAATGCAAAATTAAACTTGTACAAATAGCACGCGTTAGCTGAATTTCATCATTTGCAGTCACTTTACAAACTTGTACCAGGTAAATTTATATTTATTTATTTCTTAGCAGATGCCCTTATCCAGGGCGACTTACAAATGTTACAAGATATCACATTATTTTTTACATACAATTACATTATTTTTTACACATTATTTTTACATACAATTACCCATTTATACAGTTGGGTTTTTACTGGAGCAATCTAGGTAAGGTACCTTGCTCAAGGGTACAGCAGCAGCGTCAAGAGTCCAGAGCCCTAACCACTACTCCACACTGCTGCCCAATTGCTGGCAACAGCCACCGCCCCCACAATGCTATATATATATATATATATATATATATACCGTATACAATGCGTTCCATGTTGCTGCGATTTTGCAGTAACTTGATATTTGAATGTGAAAAGTATTGGTATTCAAAATTTAAAGTCAAATACTAATATATATCTTAACTAGCTACATACAGTTTTTTTTTCAATATTTATGCTGCTTCAGATTCAAACACACTAACACTGTGGGCTGCAGATAAGGAAAACTGCATGGCACACATGCTTGGTATACCTTCAGTAGACTCTTTCACAGTGCAGTTTGCGTAAATGATCCAAAGATTAGACGAGTAGTTTCATTAAATCAGTCCTAATGCAATGACTGTCAAATGCATACTTGCAACATGACAGGGTTATACATTACTTCAAGCATGGTTAAAAATCAGGAAGCAAAATGTTTTTGTTTTATTGAAAACATTTGATCAGGAAATAGGTGATATTTTCATAATAGCTGATATTTTCTAGTGTAAAGTTAAACTCCAAACACAGTAAAAGGCTGTTTTTACAGTTCATTTATTTTGTATGGCCAGGCATAGATTACAAAAACAAACAAGAACAGTATCATAAATAAAGGTTAAATACCCCGATGTCATCAGGGATATATGGGAAAGAGAATTTCAATATTGATCTTATAAATCCTGACAGAAGTCAGGCAGACATGTGGATTCTAAAGAACATATTTTACTCTCTAGCAAATGTAAACAAGGGATGCCGGCCAATTTTTTATAATTAATTTTTCCCAAACCTTTTAAATTTTGGTTTGTTTTAGTAGTTAGCAGGCACATTTGACATATGGAATACTCAATGAAGATAATGCTGATTTAATATACCGGCCCAAGTATTGGGGAATGAACCGAAAACCTTTCCAGATTTGAGGAGAAGCATTTTTGAAAGTTTAGCACCAGATAACTACTGGTGCTAAAGTATCAAACCCTGCCCTAATTAAGACCCCCTCAGGACTTCCCACACGACACAAACCTTCTCCCCTGTGTATGTGGATGAGTGTGTGTGTGGGGGGGGGGGGGGTTCTGTGAGTCGTCCAGACCCAATGAGAAACTATCGTCATCTATGGTTGCTAAGGAATTAATAAATAAATAAATAAATAAATAAATAAATAAATTAGTCTACTGTCATCAGAATTTAATGTTGCTGGTGCTGTATGAGGTACCCTGTTGCTAGAATCTAGTGTCATAGCGCCAAATTTACACCCCTGTTAAAGCTGGTTTGCCTAATGGAAGTAAATATACTTGGGGCTCCATTTGGCTTTAGTCACTGCAGCTATTAAAATAGATGACTAGATCCTGGGCTAGTATGGAAACCCAAGTTGTAGTAGTGGGGTTTGGACTAACAATAACAAAAACTCCTTGTTTTTTTTGTTTTTTTCAAATAGTTACTTTGCTTTTTCTTTGCTAGAACAACAATATTATTGCTGGAGGTCATTGTTTAACAATTTCTTACCAAACTTTGCCCGCATATTTAATAATCAAAGTGGCATCAACCCCACCCTCGCCAACATAAACATCCACAATGCAGAAATAGCGTTTCTGAAGTATTAGAGATCAGATTGAAAAGATTCCTGTCAAGGCAGACTGATAGAGAGGTGACACGTGTGGCAGGCTTCATTATGCCAAAGATAAACTCCAAGGTGAGTCTTTATTGTGAGTGCTGGCAGGAGCTGAAGGTAATATGCAGACCTTGTAGTGTGTAGTGAGTCTCTTAAGTGTATTTTTTCTGTAAGTAAAGTAAGTGTATGCCAGGCCTGTTTTATACTTGTGTGGTGGTACTTAGACCTGCCACCATTTAAAGCAACTGAATCAATAGACCACTGTGCCATCCTTTACAAAAACCACGTGATAACTGACTGACGCAGAGCTGAATATTTCCACACACGACACTAATACTGGCAAACCAGGGGGGCATTATAAAAGGAACTGAAGCAGAGTTGCTGTTTGTGAGTTACTGTAATGTAGAGTTGGTGGTCATGAAACATGTTGGACTAACAGCTCTATTGTAGTCACAATGCAAGCTTCACGTCAAACCAATGCACCCTGCTTTTAATCTGGAGGAGCATTTCTCCTGCATTTCAGAGAAGAATAACCAGTTTTCACTTAACACACAATGAGCTGGGGTACTGGTTTGTCACTGGGCCTCAGTGATTTTATAAGTGGGGTGTGGATGTCATTTGTACACAGCTGGCCTATATTGGGGAATGTTTTAAACTTAAATATGGCACACCTTTTTTTATTGCAAGCTTTAGTATAACTATTTGTGGTCAATTTAAAATCCTGCTACTTTGACTGGTGTATCGAAGAATCTGTAGTGAATTGAGCAAGACACTTTGTATTCGAAAGCACAAGTAGGTATTTTTTTTTTACAAGAATACAAAGAAACCTTGTAGAAAGAGTAAACTTAATTATGTTGTTTTTTTAATCACACAGCAGTGAATAGTTAAGCCTTTTGCCTCCAGTCCAGCTTGAAACCATCCACAGACTTAATGGGAATTCCAGAATAGCTTAGGGGAATCGTGCTGTGCATAGTAAGAGGATTTAGCACATATGTAATAAGAAAGAGTCAGACTAGGTGAACTATCCTATTCATTAGCAGGAGGCATTACACCTGTTTAATAATTTACAGTTTATTGATCTGATCTCAACCCTCCCGGAAGGAGCCCCAAGTTAATTACAAACTGCTTATTGCTCTTATGCCATATAATCCACGCAAAAAGGTAAAAAGTAAACTTAAGACATAAATACAGTACTGTATTTCACTTAATTACAGTTTGCACAGTGCTTGGCTGTAGATAATTAACTTTCACGCAGCTTTTACAAGGATGTATTCAAGGCCGTCCATGGCAAATTCATATTTTGTGTTTTATTGTTTGATATGATTTACTATGCTTGCTATGGTTTAACCACAATGCAAGCAAACTTAGCAAACACTAACACATGGTTCTGTGGCTTGGAACTTGGTTTCAGTAGACTAGGTTTCAGGACACTGCATGGCACACTTGAGGTTTGTTACAGCAAAATTGTCTCCCAGTCTCGTAGAACCAAGTTTCAAGCCACAGTTCCTGAAAAAGTGGTTTTAAGTTCCCTCAGTTTAAGACACTCCTGCTCCAGTCCAAAATTGCAACCCCTTAAATCCACAATCTGTGTTGTGTACATTTAAAAAAAAAGTTAATCAATCCTTAGTTTTGTAAATCTGGCATGCTATTCAGTTCAATTAATTTTCAAGACTTGACTGTACTCTGTGCAGCCAATAATGATACCTTTATTGCAGTCATTGGCAGCGTTTACATGCACAAGTCATGACAGTTTTCCTCACAATGTGTTTGCCGTACTTTTCAGGAAATGCGTTGCTATGCAGTTCTGATTTAGGAAAAAAAATCGTCCGTACCAGTGCAGATTACTCAATTCATAGTCATTTAGGGGAGGGGATATTTAAATGTCTGTGTCTGCTTACTAAGTAGGAAAAGAACAACTCTGAATATCATGAGGAGAGCTTCATGCGTTGCCATGAAGATAAAAACATTTAACAAGAGAAATGAATTCACGTGTTGTCGCGCACATTCTGAATTACGCTGCACATTAGCTACTTGTTTGTCTGGTTACCTTTCAAACACACACACACACAATTATATAAAATGTAATTTCTAAAAGTTTTACTGATTAGAATTTATATTTGTGTGTGTGTGTTTGTGGAACATCTAAAAGTTACATTTCATTAACACTAGAACCGCCTTTTACATACATGTTTTTATTTTGAATATAACCTACAATATTCAATTTATATATATATTAAAATGTACTGGCGGTTGTAGGTATAACCACGGCAGTTCGAGTGTTGAAGTAGTCCATAAATGTACTGTGTGTGTGTGTGTGTGTGTGTGTGTTGGGGGGGGGGGGGGGGCGTCTATGTTTAGTAAGGCCTTTCTGCTGGAGATTACGTGATATTAAGTCAGAAAAATTGGATCTTGACTGCTGAAACCTCGTTCACCGATTCCTGCTCCGGTTTCCATGGGTTTTTATAGCTGCCAAAAGGACGTTCTTTTGCCATTTCACGATGTATTCGCGTGACAACGTCACACAGTCATGACTGTAGAGTCGATTTTCAAGTGCATGTAAACCAAGCCATTGTGACCACTGCTCCACTTGTGCCAGCAGCCTAGAATGGTATAACTGATAAGGGGAAATACCTGCATTTAGAGCAACAGGAATTTCAAAGACAGACAGTGTTCAAACAATGCTCAGGCAGAAGTAATAGTAATAAAACTAGAACGACGCACCTCATAATAAAATTGCACAGTGGTTAGCATGACCAGGAAACTGGTTATACTGTATTTAAATGTGCATTCAAACAAAATAATGCTTTAATAGTTTTGACCTCTTTAGAAAAAATGTTACGAAAGCTGTTTGATAAAGATCTCCTATTGTGTCAGATGGAGATTAGATCCAAATGACTCACGCTGTTTGATCACAGTTTGTTATGTCATGGTTTTTGTGAGTCTTATAAAATAACATTTATGTGGCTTTTGTAGTTCCGCCGTGATAAAGTGTTTGCAAATATTTGCCGCAACTTTCACTGTAAAGTTTCAATTTAGATGTGTTATAATGAGAAAAAGTGTTGCCCAGCAAAACTGGGCATTCAAATAATAGTCATTTAGGATATGGCAGACAAGTTGAAAAGCTAGCTCAAAACCAGATAAGAGCTGATTTAGAGAGAAAAATGACAAGGCTCAATATGGGAACAAAAGAACCCAGAACCACTCAGAATGCCTGAAAAACACATCAAATTGTATGAGAAGCGTAAAGAATAATTACAAAACATTGATGCTACCTATTCTTTAAATTACTTAGATTATCAGGAAATTGCTCATGAAACTATATATATGTTACCTTATCCATGAGCTCTCCAAAAAAATGCAATTCTTTATCATAATTTCCATTAATAATCATGCAATTGCTGTACATGTAAGCTCCCACATGATTTCTTACACAAGCAAATAATTCTTTTTAAAATAATACAAAATAAAGATTAATAAACATATCTCAAACGCTTATGAAAATCAGCAGCCTTACTGTATGTAGGTATGAACAAGCAAAAGCACTGTATACTGCAATTTACAGATTTTGTTACTTGGGTTGCTGTGGTACACTTTAAGGGTAATGTGTGCTTCATCTGCTAGCAATTGTTGTAATTTAAAATTAAGATAAAGTTTAAGGAGTTTTTGGCCAGTATTCCCAGATTGTCCAAATGCACAGTACTGTATTTGACTGATTTGTTAATCTTGCAATGCCACGTTTAACCAGGTACCTTTCCTAACCTTAAACATGCCACTTAATTTGGTACTAGCATTGCCATTGAATCAACAGAGCTAGCTGATTACTGTACACTGTGATTGAACTGAAACACTTACTGTCGTTTATGGTTCACTTCATTAGAAATCATTTCGGAAGTTGTTTTGAAAATGAAACTGCTCAGGAGTACTGTTTCCTATGTTGGAAGTATAATATTTGTTTTTTCCTGACAGGATATTCTAAAATTACAAGCAGTCTTCAGCTGCTGCAAGCTTGTCAAAGAGCCTTTGTTTTAGCAGCTGTGAATGGCTGCAGCATCTACCCCAGCACTGTTAAAAAAAAACAAAAAATAAAAAAAGAAACGATGGTCTGATTCTGTGTAGCATAGCTGCTAATTAAATATAGTGTCAGTTACTTAAAAAAGAATTATGTTTCCCCCTCTGTATATGTGTATCTATTTATTTGTTTTAGTGGTTAAACTCAGATTATTTTCTTGTCACGGGATGCATATCATACGGATGAATTTGATTGTTTTTGTGGTTCTAGATTTACTAGTACTGCAGTCTATCATAGATTTGAATGTTGTTTTAGCTGAAAGGACACAAGCCCCACCCCCCAAATCCTATATACCACAATGCCATTCTGTGAATTCTGCTGCCACTACTTCCTGTATTAGGAGAATACAAATTATTGTTTGTTTTTTATTCCTCTGCCCCCTACAGGTAGATTTGAACGTTTGCACTTCGAGTATAGACTGTATCTGAGTGGTGAATATTTCCTGCACGACAGAAGCAGAAGTCTTGGAACCTGCGAAGAACGAACGTAGCATCACCATGGCTGGGAGTCAGGCTGTGTCGGCAGTGCTTTTTGCTTTGTGGTGTGTGACAGCTGCAGGTAAGTGCCTTTAAACCCATTTACATGAGTGTCAAGGAAGGTTCTGTCAGTCACCCTGTGAGAGCTATACCATACTAGACTAATTAATTCAAATTTATTTGACTAATAAGTTCAAATAAATTGTTTTAAGTTGAAGGAAGAACCACGTTAAATATTTTGTTAACAATTTTTGGTTCCAAAGGGACCCACCTGAAGAAAAACATTTTAACCCCAATGAAGAGTTTTTAATAAGGAAGATGATTTGGTATTGTTCTATTTTTAATTACAGTATGCCAGTGATTCAATTAACCAGCAATTATTTGAAACGGTTTTCACAATATTACAAAAAAAACTGATTACATACAGAGCCTTTTTATGTTTGCAGTAAGCAAAAACACAGATGTCAGATTCGAAATTTAATTTTTAACACATCAGATGTTTGTTTCTCATAGAATTGTTCACCTGGCCATAAAGCCATTGGAGTTTAAAGATACATATTGTATTGAGAATTCATAATGTCCTAGGATTATCATCCGATTGGAATGGATTAGCAGGTACCTACTAGCGTAGGTAAATCAATGCAGCATAAAAAGCAATCCAGGGCTGTAATCAACCCCTACACCCTGCCTGATCTGTAAAAAGGGAAACATTTGCAATTTAAAGTTCATTAAATTCTATATTCTCATCTAATGAGATTTCTTGGCATAGCACACAGTGCCACCAGGTGGTCACATTCTCTAACTGCCTGTGTGCCTTCAATAAGAGTAACATATAGAGAACCCAAACACATGACAAATACTCTACAAAATAATGATGGATGAAGCTGTGTGTCTAACTTGCCAGTATCATTGCCATTCATTCTCATGGGCAATAAAAAAAAAATAATACCAAAAAAAGTTGGAACAGATAGATGTGTTGTTTGAATTAATCAATAATCTTGCACAACATGCTGGGTTTTTCATTTGGAAATGCAAAGACAAATATTAGGGGTGCTTTGGAAACCACAACTGGAAACCTCTTGTTAGGAGAGTAAACAAACACATCATCTCTGAATTAAACCCAGCAGTAAAGCAGCCTGAGACATGACACTGTTCGTGCCTGGGTACACTTTGTTTTTGACTTCTTTTAACCCAGCTGTTGAAAGTAGTGGAAAGCTCAAGAGGTTGCTAAATGTTCCTTTACCGTGCATTAATTCCTTTTTATGTTTAAAGTCAGAAGAAAAAGGGGTTTGGGAATGCAGTTTTTCATGCTGGGCCTGTCAGAAACAGCTTGGTGATTTCACGTTTGTCAGTCAATCACAAATCAAGAGTCCCAATCGGGATTTCCTGCTGTTTGCATTCCGCCTGCTTCAGTCAGACTCTCCGAAGAATGATCTCTGCTAACTGAGTGCCGACAGTCTCATTCACAGCTCTCAATCAAGTGACGCTTTTCGAGATATTGAACAGGTTCACATGTATATCCCTATAACTTGGGTCTGCTTTGCGTAATTGTCCTGGTAGGTAATCAAGCTTTAGATTAAACTTGGAGAAGTCCAGATCTATAGTATAGAAAATCATTTTATGCTCCCTCTTTCTTTTGTGTTGTGTTACACTGTAACTTTATATCTTGTGCTCCATGTCTTGGATTGTGCGTGTTTGTTGCTGGTGTTTTCATTTAGACTTTCTTCTGACTCACTGACCACACATTCAGGATTCCTCAGTCTGTCTGTACTAGTTCATTACACACAATCTCATTAACCCATTAAGCACTGTGCTTGTTGGCCTGTCATCCACTGTTAAAACCCCAACAAAAAACTTGAGCTTGAGCTTGAATTTTGTATGCAGTTGACTGCAATTGATGTCTATCCTTGTCACATCTAGTTTAAGTAGCAAATTATTCTCTTTGAGCATATCACTGCAGTACTCGAATCCTTGCACTGCGAGTTTTAGAATTTATTTTAATGTTATGATTACTTCCTACAATGGTCTTGGGCCATCTTATCTTCTCACACATTCCCTGAAATCACTAAGGTTAGAGATCTTTTGGTGCCAGACCTTTCTGCAATGTTTTAACAAAGCAGGGTTTAGAGAGAGATTAAGGGTTAGAGTTTCTCTTTAAGGATAGGCGTTTCCCCTGTGCAGTGCTGTACATGCCTTTTCAATGTAAAGTTCTTGAAGATGAGTGCCGATACTTTTGCTGGCAGGTAGGAATGCAATACCTTTGAACTAAATTGCTAAGCTGGCCCGTGACTAGTGGATCTGTCAGCGTCTCAGTCTTCTGGCAGTTTTTGCGGTGTCTCGTCGCTGTGTGTTTTCTTTCTCGAATTGAGAAACCCCTGCCGTATTCTCACGTTTCTCTCAGTGCAAGAGTTATTGTCATTTGTGACAGTCCTTGGATAATTGGGTTAGTTGGAGATTTACCCACATTGTAGATATTAAATTAAATAAAATATAAAAAGCTGCAATAGTATTGAATCAGCTCAATTGACTGTTGAAAAGTGGATTTATTGTCCATTTATAAGGTTTGATTGGATTGTAAAAGAGCTCCCAGTAATTGTGTTCATAATCTTAGTCCTTCCCTGGAGGCTTGCCAGTAATGAAGCTGCCAGATCATTCATGATTGAGTGTTATGGTTTGCTAGCTAGCATTTAGGCATGGATCTGCTTGATAGTGCTTTATTGCTTTAAAATGAACATGACCTCCTATGCTTCAAGTTTCAAGTTTCAAGGGTTATT
This sequence comes from Acipenser ruthenus, assembly GCF_902713425.1. Classification (NCBI taxonomy): domain Eukaryota; kingdom Metazoa; phylum Chordata; class Actinopteri; order Acipenseriformes; family Acipenseridae; genus Acipenser; species Acipenser ruthenus. The sequence goes on along the minus strand of NC_081198.1, from coordinate 4,998,935 downwards.
GAAAAGAAAAACAACAGCAACTAGGGTTCTGTTTGTAAAATGTTATGAAATCATGACATTTATGTTTTTGTTTTTATATTCTTTTGTCAGTCAGTAAGGAGCAGTCTCATTGTATAGATACAAGAAGCTTCATTCTCTTATTTGCCAGGTGTTTTTCCACTTATAATACTTTCCATCAGTAGAATTCTGGTTGCTGCCTTTATAAAAGACATGCCAAATTTCAATTCTCTTGCAACAGTGACTGGACCCATAACTTTATACTATTTTACAATATGCTTAGAAAATGAAGGCAAACTATTGCAAGTAGTTTAAATATATACATGGCTAAGCAAAATAATCCATAAAACTTTTTATTTTTATATTGTATAATTGTTTTTACTGTGAAGTGCTTTGGGATGCCTTGGCATAAAGGCGCTATATAAAATACATTTGATTGATCGATTTGATATACATTAAAATATCTTTGGAAACAATTTTATTAAAAGTAATTACTAGTATTGTACAGTATGTATTGAGTAAAAAATACCATCACAAATACTATGACTACCATTGCTTGAACCAAGAAGCTTCAAATGGCAGCTCTCATCAGAACCTTAAATCAGCACTGGGCATTGGAACCTGCATGTTTACCTTAGTGGATTGTTGTTTGCAATGAGCCAGGCTTGTATTTTGCAGAACCTCACATCGGCTTTGAATGTGTGCCTGCCTTTATCATAAAGTATGCTTTGTGGCTGAAGGTATTGGCAGAATCTCAGGCAAGTGGCTTTAACAATTCACAAACTATGTAGCAGCTAAACCCAACAAAGGAAAAGCTTAGTGTAACAATAAAATAGAATACAAGGCATTCATTGAGTAGGTAATGCAACCAGTTGTTGCTGATCAGTGCAGTGATATTTAGGATAATTATTTGAGGGATTTAACAAGTGAATAACGGAAATAAAGAAACTAGTTTTAACCTGTAAATGTAAAAATCCTAAAACAAAAACAGTTTTTCATTGAAAAGTGTGAAAAAGTACTGCATGAAGAGCTAAAGTATTTGCCTTGACCCATGAGGGTAACTCTTTATAGTACCTGTAGTTTTTATACTTCTTGGGCTCCATTCATAAAGGGTTACCAGCAGCTGTAAGCAGGTAAAAATCCCATAGTTGACTATTTACAGACAATTGAGATTCATAAGGACCAGCTTACATCTGTTGTTGAGCCCCAAGGACAATCGTCCATAATAGCATATTTTAAACAGATTTTATGCCTAATAGTTAATGCATATCCTATTTGCATCGGTCCCACAAGACATCCTAAATGACAACTCAGCACTGTAGTTACTGTATATTAAAGCAAACTTTTAAAGGTTTCAACTAGAAGCTATTCTCAAAGAATTTCTTTTAATATTATAATATATACTACCGTTGATAGTTTTCATAGTTTGGGATGGACAGCAGAATAGTCTTGGGGTTCATATGACTTTAGATCCGCAGCTCACCACGTGATTTTCCTTATGGAGGAATAAGGAATATTGCCTTTCATGCTATAGAAAAAGTTTAATACATGTCATTTATATACAACTTGCCAAATAAGTTAAGGACACGCACCGTATTGTAGTTACGTTTTTTAAAACTGGATGTTAAACCTAAAGGAAAGAGTATTTGCTGTTATGCATGATATTCGATGACATGTTTCGATAACATAACATATGATACTTCATTTTATGCGTGCAAGTTAAGCCTATGACAAAGGCTTAGAGATATACAGTACAGTATGTAATTAGATATACAGTACAGTATGTAGTTAGATATACAGTACTGTATGTAATTAGATATAGAGTACTGTATGTAGTTAGATATACAGTACAGTATGTAATCTAATTATTGCAGAATATTACTAAGAACATTATAATAATATTTGGTTCAGTTAAAGTCCAATAAAAACACATTCTGATTTAATTTTAAAAGAAACTTTCATGACTTTGAATATTATTTGAAAAGTGTTAAAAAAAATTATACAACAGCATAGGAATCTCAGCTTTGAAAAATGAATGCAACTAAAGAAGAAGAAGAAGAAGAAGAAGAAGAAGAAGAAGAAGAAGAAGAAGAAGTCAATATGCTACTTGTCAATCTTGTCTACTAGAAAAAACGAACAGGTTAATATGGTACATGAAGATGGAAATATGTTGTATAATAATCTGGGGACTTGACTAAAATAGAAAAGGTGTACAGTGTCTGGCCAGCATGCAAGAACAGACACTTCGTTTCTGGCTCAGATGTGAGCAAATAACATAAGGGCCAGTATTCCATTACAGACACAACTACCTGATAAACAACACATGCTGATTATTTCACCGCTGCCCTATATCCTATACTATTACTGAAGTATCACGCCACTGACAAGGTTAATATCTCCAGTTTCAATGGAAAATGTTCATATAGACATTGCCAGTATTCTGGTTTGCAACTCATTTTAACTGTTTTTTTTTTTTTTTTCGAAAGCGAGATTGTATCCTACTCTGGCTACACCATTGAGGTGTATTCACTACTATAATTTAGGTTACCCCTTCATGGAGATATTCAGCAGTGTCTCCAATCCACACAATCATTTATGAACAGCAGGAGAATGTGTAGCAATACGTGACATTTAATGTTTACTTGATTTTCCAGCATTAATATAATCTTTTCTGACCTTAATTGTTCAGAAATGCTACGCTAGCACTCGCTGTGTGATTTCAGTCGAACCCGACACAAGGTCTTGACATTGCTGCTTGTGCAATAGCTGGCTAAAGACGGGTTTTCTTTTGGCACCACAACTTGAAATGTCAGGTTCTTGTTTTAGGATGATGGATGTTATTCTGTCAGAATATCCCAGCAATGGAATTTCCCAGCAATTATTCTTTCACTGAAGTACTTCGCATATCTTTCTATAGAATTACACATAACATCTTGAAGTGTAGGCGGTTTTGTGGTTGCGTTCTGCATAATTGCATTGAGGTTCAGAGAAATCGAAAGTTTAAAAAATAAATTGCCGGAAAAAACTAAAGTAATGGAACCCCCAAATGGTGGTTATTTAGTTAAGCTAGAAAGTTGCATAACCAAGGCCCCATATTAGAACTGTACTTGATTGCTGACAGCTAACAAACTGAGACCTTTAAAAAAGCTGAAAAGCTTTGAATTGTTTACCTTATTAGTGGTCAGTTTCCAGTGTTTATATTCAGTGCATGCACAGAGGCTACTGTTTATTCAGGTGTTATCGTAGAGGAGGCAGTGTGCCGTACAGCTCAGTCTATGACCGCATGTTTTCTAATAACACACAGCTTGGTGTGTTAAAAAAAAGTCTGCCCGCTTAAAAGTTGTATTAACTCCCATTCCAGTACACAGCGTTTATTACCTGAGGAAGGCAGGCAGACAACACTGGTAGATGTTTGGAAACTTCAAGTATTTGTATTATTGTGTATAAAGCATTGTGAGCACATGGGCATGCAATTCAGATGCAAGGAGTGTACGGAATTTTTTTTTTTGATTTCCGATCATCCAGCTTTCTCAAATGCATCCCTGACCTAGCCTCGCACCATCCTGTTTATTCTGAAATAAACCAGAAGGGCTAAAGCTTTCTTATCACTTGTAGATAGACATGGGATCAAGTGTCCCTGTGTTGACTGTAGCTGTTGATTCCTGGAAAAGAAATGTAGTAATGTTTTGTCAAGTTTCTGGTTACTGTAGTTTCCTTCATTATTATTTTGCGTATTTCACTTGGTCCTTTGCCATTCTTTGTGCTCTGTAAAATCTTGCCTCCCACACAACAGGTTTACGGTGTCAATAGTGGTGAGCAATCAGCTCACACCTCAATAGAAAATGTAACTGCATTATCTTATCTGGAATTGACTGCCTTTGGCAAACTCAGGAGGGATATTTTAGGAGGGAGTCCAAGTCTTACAGATCTATTTTAATGGTTTAAACAGAGATAAATCTCAGCACTGCCACTGTTTTCTTTGACCGCCTCATTAACTCCACCTAATACAATAGCAAGTAGGCTATTTGGTAGTATTTAGATCTGCAACACTCACACCTGCATGCTGTAGATACTTCACAGCTACAAGGGCCTTTGGTCTTTGTCTATTGCTGTGCTGCATCGAGTGCTGCTTATTCCCAGGGTAATCTGGTGTGTTTCGGTGGCCAGTCCACAGCACCTCTTGGTAGGCTACTCACATCAGCTAGCTCCCTATTTGCCAGCCGCTTTTTGCTGGCATTCTGATGCTTTCCCAACTACTTTTATGATCCTCTGCATGGTTCTCCCCTAGAGTCAAGTTGTTCAATAACCTTCCCCCTGGATATAGCATTCACACCTCTGCACCCACCAAGGCAAGGTACACTAAGGTTGTCCAGCCCCAGGTTTGTGCTTACCAGTGCTCGTTGTTTCAATCTAGGATTTATACTGAGCCTCTACTAATGTTAAAGTGCACACACAGGTAATTGCATCATCCCACTAACAGCATCCAAACTTGATTCCTCACGCTGGGAACTGCAGCCTCTTGTCACTGGCAGCTGAGTTTGGACCTAGAACTCGCTGGCCTGCTTTCATCTGGCTGCCCCAGATGAAAACTTGTAAGAATTCCAATGAATCCCCAAGATTCCATTTTATTATCCTCCACGTTTTCTATATCACTTTTTCAAATGAAAGTTCAATAAGATTCTTTCCAGACATCCTGTTTTTGAGGCTGTAAAAGACTGTCCCAATCAGTTTTTTGTATTCATCCCAGCTTGACACGTTCAGTTCAGTGTCCTGGTTTTCCAGATGGATAATTAGAGAAATGTGATTCAAGTCCCAATTGCCCCCTTTACCATATGGGATAGGACTTGGAGGCAGATAAAAAAAAAAAGAATACAGATTTATTACAACCAAAGCAAAGTGTCCCAGTTTGTTTTCAAGACGATCAGGTGACCATATTTTAGGAGTTTTATTGCAAAACTACAAGGCCCTTGTAAAATGCATGCAGGAATTGTGTTATTTGGTAGTTAATTGGTTTTTATATTGTTGGAGGGTTGGAAGTTTGTACTAACTAGGATGACTAGGTCTTGAACACATTTGTAGAATAACTTATGACATTATTTGAGAACAGTTTTAAGCATAGCCAGTTGCGGGGGTGTTACCATAAGTCCTTTCATGATAAATTCTCCCCTTACTGCATGAAGTGACATAAGGGTTAGTTTTAACGGTTTTAACAGCTGCAGATCAAAATACTTTCACCCTTGAACTGGTCATAGTCCAGTAAAGTTGTTTTATTGATCCCATTATCAACACCACTAAATTGCAAACAACAGTGCAACGAGGCCCAACCATTGAACAGGTGCATCAGTTCACAGCTGGCAGTATTGAGAACTGGTTGAAGTCATTAAAATACATGGTAAAACAATAAGGGGAAGAGAGTTTGCTAAATATGAAGAAATCAACACAAACCAGTAAAATAAGTCTAGGGAGAAACATTTTTGATCCATCATCCTGGTAAGGAGGAATGATAACGCATGGCCTTGTACCACTTTAACATCAGCGGAGTGTTGGGGCCATTTTATCTGCTCGTAAGAAGGGTGTTTTACAGATATGACCTGCATTGTGCTAAAATAGCATAGAATGTACATGTTAGCACTTCCCAGTTATCAACCTGGCACCTCATCACCCTGTCATGTATAGCAGTGGAAGGTGGGTGTAAAATCTGAAATCATGTCTAAATAAAGCAGTAATTAAGGTGTTACTGTACTACACAGCAGATTCATACAGTTGAATTCTGGTTTTGTTTTGTTTATTATATAGTAACAAAAGCAGCCACGTGTCCATTTAAAAAAAAACAAAAAACACTTTGATTCTTCATATTATTTCAGGGAGGGATGATTGCACAATGCATTTATTATTATTATTATTATTATTATTATTATTTATTTCTTAGCAGACGCCCTTATCCAGGGCGACTTACAATCGTAAGCAAAAACATTTCAAGCGTTACAATACAAGTAATACAATAAGAGCATTTCCTAAATCTGCAGTGGAAATTACTTAAATCTTTACCTGGTACTCTAAAACTCCCCTTATTTAGATTGTGAGGTTATGAGATGAGTACCCTAATGCTTTCTGTGTGGGCAAGATAAATGCTTTTCGGCATAAAGTGGTAAGACTATAAGTTTCACATTTGCAGAAGGCGAGATGGGGTTTTTATCATTTACGCAAACATGTTTAAATAACCGGCATGATTTCTCTTTACATATTTAATTACTGTACAACCGTAGCAATAAACCAGCCCATTAATTTGATTGATATCCCCCATTCTGACAGAATACTGATCAAAAGCAAAACCTTCAATGTGACGTCTGTATTAAATGTTGTTCACTGACTGCAAAAGAAAAATCAATAAACTCATTTGTAGAGGGCAGGTTTTTTTTGTTGTTTTTTTTTTAGCATTCCTTTGTACAATTTCTTACAAGCTTTCTACCATGAATATAACTGGCTCTGTAGCTTGTCATTATTGACTCATGTTTTTTTGGAGTAGGGAGGTGTTAGCCACTCACACAGAGTTTCATGTTGCTTGTATACCAGCAAAACACCTGTGCAGTGAGAGTCTGTTTCAAGTTCTCACTTTATTGTCAAATAATCCATTGCAAGTTGCAAGATTGACATTTTTTGTATTTTTCAAAGGAGATTACACTGTAGTATAAGGGATGTACTTCTAGTTCCACCACTTAAACAGGGATCAAACCAACTTGTTTCATTACATTTAGACCCCCACTCAATAACCAGTGGTTTCGCCACTTTTATGTATATAGTGAATAGGTGAACTATCAACTGTTATCAATGTCATTTATCCAGGGATGTAGAAGCAAGTTACTTTAAATAACTAAGTTGAAACTAATAATAAGAGATTTATTTTAACAAGGGACCTGTTCAGCAGGGGAATGTCAGAGGATTTGCAATCAACCGGTGCAATACACAAGGCACAATTAACTTTCAACCCTCCTGTTGTTACTGGTAGATGTCTACAGCTACAGCCTGCTGTTTGTGTTGGAGAATCCTACTGCTTTGCCCTAATGTATTTGTCAAAATTTATTTAGTGAACCAAGTACTGTGCTGTTGTTGTCAGCTCTGCCATCCATCGTGAGTTTCATTGAGTTTCTGTTCAAGATCAACAGCTGTGCAGTATATTTTATAGCCCCTTGTTCTGAATTGGCCATCCCCACCTCTGTAATTGATATACTGCTTTGCACCTCCACTCTTTGACAATACAATGTGGCCAGTTTGTTCATTTTTCTCGGTGTGCTTTTGAAAGTATTACTGCCCACGTATAGACTCGTAAAAGCTTTCTGCAAATGCCTGGTCTCGTTTCACTGCTCCTGCAGTAAATATTATTTTCCACAACAGTATGAAGAGGCCAGGTGACTTTCTGATGATCCAGATTTATATTATAACATAATCCAGTGACAGTTGTCCATTCCACTAAATGCCAGACGTGTCAGAAAAAAATGTATTTATTTATACTACGTTTTAAAGAAAGCACTATTGCTTTTAGTTTGTATTAAATTGGCAACTTTGTAACCAAGAAAGCCAAACTAAATCGTCCCTTCAAGGGGATTTATTTTCTTCTTTTTAATTTGCTTTTTCATTCAGTTTTGACAATGAATCTGTCTGAACCACATTGAAGCCATGTTGCTGTAGAGTCTGCTTGCCGGGATTGTCAGACTGTGTTTCCACGCTGATTTCTGCTAACAACTGCCAGTTTATTAGCTTTACTCTACTACTCCTGCCACTTGTTTATAATTGTTTGAATGAAGTCCGTTTTTGGCAGCCATCCTTTACTGCACCTTCCCTGCTGAGTCCCAAAGCCCTGGCTCCTCATCCGGGCCTTCACCCCTTCTCACTTTCCATTCCTCATGCTCGAAATATAAAGGGTTTACCTGGGACAGGAAACTGAAAACGACTTTCAAAATGCAGCCAAGCTGACTTTCAAAGCTTGGTTTAAATAAATTTTAAAAAATGAAAAAATTCGAAATAATTATGAGCATGTAAAATTTACATTTTAAGTAAATAAATAAATCAATAAATAAAATTAAAACTCAAAACTGGCCTAATTTGTTTCACTAACCGACATCAGTCTCTCTTCAGTCTTGTGGCTGTAAAGCCGGGAGCGCCAGTGAAAGTGCATAGGGGTAGAGGTAGATGAGAGAAGAAAGAGAGAAGGTGACAGGGGAAAGGAGGCTGCAATGAGGCCAGCCGACACATACAATGATTTTATTTGTGTTTGTATTCTCGAGAGGTTTAGTCTGGCCCTCATGAAGATTCCAGATGTTCTCATACATGGTAACCAAGCCTCTGGCTGACCACCATTTGCTAGAGTTCTTGTCAACAAAAAATACCTCCCTCTCTGCATTTCAAGTAAACAGACTGCTGGAGGCAATTTCATTGGACTTTGTGTACAGTTTAAAAAGAGAGAAATATGATTTCATTTAAACAGAAAAAAAAAAGTTTAGCAAGGAGTTGTTCAGGCAGCTAAAGTGTTTGGAACAATGTGTGCCTGATTTCTCTTAGCACCTGATCATTGAAATAATATATTTAATGAATATTATTATTCATGCATAGCCATGTCTCTGGAGCATGTATTTCGGTACATGTATACATCCACATAAGCAGAGAGCAGATAGTAGGAGGAGGCTTCTATAAGTGTGTTCATATAGAGTTCACTTTATCTTTACTTCATAGACTCAAGACAGTAGGTGAACTCAATGGTACACACATTATTCATTGTTCTCCACTGCGTTTACAAAAATAAGCATCTTGGGAACGTCCTTCTTCATCTCTCCCATATTTGTATTTTATTTTCCTTAACGTCAGAATGGAAACAAACATGCATCATTTCCTACCATTATTCACAAAGCTTGTGAATTTGTTCTCTCAAAAGCAGTTGTTGTTCCAGCCATTTTCTTTTTTCTATAAAATCATTGAATTGCAGAATCTCAAATATCCTTTGGATATCTTCCAAACAGTCGCCTTTACTGTCTGGTAGTATATATGGTTGTTTTTTTGACAAATTTTACGACTAAAAATTAGACAATTCAGTCTGGCTTTTAAAAAAAAACAAAAAAACTCAGCTTTAATGGGAAAAGTTGCACCCTGACAACAGCAAGCTTTTGTAATTAAAACCTGCCCGTCTGTTTTTTTTTTTGCTTTGTTTTATATTCCGTGTTTTGTCTGAATCCCTGTTGGTAATCCGAGGTCACTATGTTCTTTAGCAGCTGTCCTAGATCAAAGAAAATAATTGTTGCGATTTGTTAGAATTACTTATTAGAGACCTTGGACACTGTCCTTCCCTTAACCCGAGGACATGATGTTCCCAAGATGCATTTTATTGCTTTAAATATTACCGTACTGTAAAAAATATTGTAGTAATGCTTTTTAAAAAATGTTTCTTTTACCATTACTGCATTAAAAAAATGAAAAATATGCCATTAAAATGGCAGAGCAATTCAGCAATATAGAAAAAAACTAACTTGTACTGATTGAGTATAATTGATTGACAAGTGAAAATCCTTGTTTTTTATAGAAGCTTTTTATTTCCAAATTGCTGGAGCCACTGCTTTGGTTTTACTGTCGTGAGTTGGCTTTTGTTTTGCATTCATGGTTAGTTTCCACTGACAAGCACCATCCCGGTCCAACAGTAATGAGCAGGGCCGCTTCAAATCGGAACTGGACCCTGCAGGATTGTATTAGAATACTGTCTAGAATTCACAATTGTGTGTGAGGTTTAATCATGTTAGGCACACTCAACTATCCCTTTATAAAGTCTTGGCACGACAGTTCAAAGTGTGAGAATTTTCACTGTGGAAGAATAGTGTGTCTGTATTCAGTGTCTGTATTCAGTGAATCTATTGGTATTCAAGCATTAGTTTGAGCAACTGCTTTTACTAATCTTCGTATGCAATGACCCATTCACTTCATACTACCACAGTAAAGTTGTATTTTTACACTCAGGTGATATATTAATAGTTGATTGCATGAAAAAGGGTTTCAGTACCTCTGTACAGTTGGTGTCCTTCATAAGCTGCAGAGAGAAAGGTGGCAGCAGGTTTTAACATGCCGTTGTCGGGGCGGGTGGTTCATTCACCCTCCCCCAGAAGGGAAAGCGTTCTCCTCTCATCTGGTCAGGCGATGAGATACACTTCAGCCCTTGATTGTACGCAGCAGGGGGGAGTTTACTTTCCAAGAGAAAGAAAAAGAAACAAACTCCAATCTGTCGCCACTAGCTGCACAGGTGGTGCGTGACGGAGAGCAGGCATTGTCAGACTGTGGCTGGGGTGAGTGTAGCTGTAGAGGCTCACTGTTCAGCAGGGGTCAGTGTGGAGTAAAACGAAGACAACATTTGTTGGGGACGGACAGTAGGGTTGTAATATAAAAACCTGTAGACAAGATACAGACAAAGTTTCCTTCCTATAAATTACATAAAAAGCACAATGTAAAATATACATATAAAGCTATGATAATGTAAGTGATTCCATGTATCTTAGTATTTTAGTGGACTTCAATGTATACCTAATAAAAACCTGTTCAAATTGATCAATTAATCAGCGATTACAGCGATTAAATACAAATACGATGCTAAACCTGCTCAGTTCTATATACTGTTGCTGTCCATTTGGTTTACTGTCAATACAGTCATAATGCATGCAGGCCATGCTTTGAATAGTAAACTTACTACTGTGTACTGTAGATCAAATGTAGTTTTATGCACAGGGCTGCATATTTCATCAAAACAGACAAATAAGATATATGTTAGCAAAGTTCCCTCTTATTTTTGCTCTTTCAAGAATGACTCCAGATGTGGGTATAACTCAGAGAAATGTGCAGTGTATAAAGCAGAATGTGAACAAATACATGGCAACTTGAAAGAAAAAGGGTATCAGTACTTAAGATACAGAAAGCTTATGCAACACATTGAATTCTTATGTGTTGTAATGCTGTGCTTCAATGGGTAGCGTTCTTCACATGCACTATCTTAGTCAATAACTGCTGCAGCTACATTGTCTGTATCTCACAGAATGATCTGACAACGTGGATTAATGAGGACACTTGAAAGAGCATGTTTTTACAACAACATATGTAGGATAGGTTATGAAAAGGGTTGCTCTATTTCACTTTACTTTGTAGTCTATGCTAGTACCTAAAGAAATAATTTTACTGCTATTTTACCTGATTACTTTGAAAATGAAACCTACTTACAATATTGTTCGGTACAAAGAAAACAAAACAATGAAAAACTCCTCAAAACCAAAATATCTGCAAACAATAAGGAGAATTATTACTGTAACCATTGCTTTCCAGAAACTTTCTAAGACTTTCTAAGACTTGAGCTGGTATTTGGTAAATGCATCATTGTTTTTTTGAAAGTGTCAAATTCAAATCCCAGTAGGTTAGGTCTTAGGGGTCAGGATCCTAATGTTGATCCATGATTTTAATTACAGACTTGGGCACACGAAACTCCATGGTGGTTAACTATTAACTGTGGAACAGCTACAGCAAACAATATAGTTTATGTATTAACAAAATGAAATGAGTTGAAAGAAATTCACAAGGCAGTGGCAACAAGTTTAGTTTGCAGTTCAGTGTGTGTGTGTGTGTGAGCGGGGGGATCACAAACACAAAATGCAAGACAAATACAAAGGGCTAGATTCTCTTCATTAGTATGATGTTTTTTTTCAGAGAGTAAACCACATTATCCTATCAAATCAGAAGTACATAAATAAAATACATCTAAGTAGGTCATGAGTAGTCTGAAGTTGTTTCTTATTAGAATTAGTCATTTTCTTAGCTAGTGATGAGTTGAGAATTTTGCCTGATTTTCTTCATCCACACCCTCCCTGAATCAGCAGTCTTGGTAAGCGGACAGCTGAAGTTCTGCCACTAGATTGAGTCCAGTAATCTTAGACGGTGCCTGTGGGGAATGCAAAGCACAAGAGTCCCAGTCAGACTAATCTTCGACTAGAATTTCAAGGGCCTGGAGCCAGTTAGCTGTAGGAGTTTCAGGCCAACACTACCTCGCTTGGGGACCCTTAAGCCTTCAGCACTATGCAGAGACCTGCTACGGCTGTGGTTCTTGCACAAGCCAGCAGAGCAGGTTCCATACAGTGGAGTCACTGCAAGGTGGGGAGGTAGGGGTGCAGTGTGGGGGGAAATATACCACGTCTACAAAGGCTCTACTCAAAGCAAACTTGTTTGAAAAAGAAACAATTCCGACTGCTCACATTTCATTGTGGGAAACGTAGGTGGTAGTTACGTGCCTGAATACTACTTAAGGCAGTAAAATCATGAAAACTGGAAAGGCATTCATGGTTTGGGGTTTTTATTTTGCCTTAAAAGTGATTGACAGTTTTTTTTTCTTTTACAGAAGGTTGACAATACAATTCTTTCAGTTAAAAAATTGTAATATGCAGTATGAAGTGAAAAGGAAAATCGGAGACAATGAACTGTTCTGTACAAACAAGTTTATGCACTGTATTTCTGGGTGTCTTTAAAGATCCATTAGTGTATAAATCACAACAAACCGTAAAAATAAGCCTTATAATTACATCCGACAGGTAACTTGTTATGGTTGTGATTTGCGGAAAGGAAGTGCTTAAAGAATTGAATGTGTTTGTTTCCTCTTCTGCCCTCAGGCCCGTTGCCCAGGAGCGGATGTGTGCAGGCACCTGTCAGTGAGTCCCACCCTGTGCGGGCCCTGCTGGAGAGCTTCACCGTGCTGTCGGGCTGTGCCAGCCGGGGTACCACCAGCCTGCCACAGGAGGTGCACATCATTAATCTGAGGAGCCCAGGGGAGGGGCCCAGCCAGCACCAGAGAGAGGTATTCCCAAGAGAGCCCACATTAAAAGCCATTAACATGATTATATCAGCAGCCTCCCTTTTAATTACTGACCGAACGAAAAAAGAAGTATCGAACATTCTGCTACAGTATGCACACAAAGAAAAAGAACTTAACAAATAACTTGTTTTCTGACTTTGATGCTGAAAGAGCCTGTAGCTTTTCTTTCGTGCCCTGAAACTGTAGTGTTAAGAAATACAAAGTGAATCTTTCTGACCAAGTGTGCTGCTATGCAATCTGGGGTGTCCATACTGTGTACCTATTATGTCTATTGGCAGGACAGTTATATTATTTAGTTAAATTGTATCATCTAAACAGATTTTTTTTATCATGGTATGATTCTCTGCCATAGTGAAAAAAAAGCATGGGCATCAGATTACATCAACCACATCAAATGAAAGAATTCAGCAATTACTGGGAACGCTTTCCTGGCTGTGAGTGCTGCTGACTCCAGCAGGCCTCAAGTGCTGCATTAGTTCTTGTTTACTTTGTTATTGCACTGTCAGTCTTAAACAGGGCCTCTATTCAGATCGGCTCCAAAAAGTGGGAAGCGAAAATCTTTTCTTTGCATGTTCTAGGGTTGGGAAAGAATTCAAACCTCTTCACTTATATTTTGTAAATTGCTGAAACATAACATTCACGTCTTTCATTCCTAATGACCAGATGTTTCTGTAATTAAAGGGCTGTGGATTCCAATCAGCCTTTGCTATGGAGGGAATTGTTAAACCTATTATCATCCAGTCTGTTTGATTGGGTATTTTGGTTTAATGGCTTGTGTTCTGCTGGTAGCAGGTCAGAGCTGCAGAGTGGTTGGAGATAATGGAGGAATGAATGGCTACCTTTCTTGCAGGGTGCGCTTTACAGCAGATGTTTTGATAAGGGTGTAGCGTGACCGTCACTGGAATAACTGGCTCACTTCTTTAGGAAAGGCTCTTGATAGTATGTCCCAGTGCCCTGGGATTGCATCAGTCTGTACTGTGTGACATTCATCGCTGCGGCTCAACCTCTAATGCCATACCTTGGCGTCACTTGTCTGCTCTCTCTGCCCCCTGTTGTAATCATTGCCCTTGAAAACGGCTGCCGTTCCTTCCCTTAGAATGGACAGGAAACTAAAGAAAGGTCTGCTGGCAAAAGCAAGGGAGCAGAAGATTGTAAACATCCTAGGGAGATCAGATTGTACTTGGAGACATGGAGATTTAAAACAAAGCAGAGAAAATGTTATCTCGCTTACCTCTTTACAAAAACAACTCTGTGTGCCCTTTTGCCCGAAACAAAATAGAATGGCTTCCATCATCTGATTTTGTTCGCAATGTGTTTTTGAGTAAACAATAGTCCCAGACATCTGCAAACAAAGATAACAAACAAATAATAAAAAAAAAATAGTTGTAACATGCTTTAGCCTTTCAAACGAGAGATGATAATATGGCCATTACTAAATCTCACTTTAAAGTTACTATTATGTTAAAATGTCATTTCAGTCTTTTGCCCTGGAAAAGAAGCAATAGACTGCCACGTTTAGTCCTTTTATCTTTTGAACTTCCTATTGCAAGGGATTTTATTTCGGGGTAGCGCTTGTTTTTTGTGGTTTAAGCACACAAGAGTGGCCATTGCCACTGTCGAGACTTGACCAAGACTTGCTTGGCTTTACACCAGTTACCTGTTCAGAGCATGGTTTGCAATTGAATCTGGTTTAATGCCTAGGACATTCTGCACTGCAGCCCCCTGTGCCCCAACCACTTAGCATCTGTGCTGAAAGAACTTTCCAGCAAAATGAGCTTATTGCGCAATACTATCAAATATCACCATTTATACTGTTTATAATAACACAGCTATGAGTCACATTGTACAAAAATAATACTGCTGCTTGTCTTTCTTGCCATACAATTTGCTTGTGCTTTGATACCATGGCAACAGTTTCTTACGCCCCCCAGGCACTTCCTGTGCATGTGGATAATCTCTCCTCTAAACGTGTCTCAGGGACTTGGAAGACTAGATTAGGGTGGCTATTGTACTGGCTTGTGTTTTACTTCCATAACCAGCCGTCGGGTGCCAGTCTTTTTCCAAAGGCGGGGTGCTCCTTTACTAACAATAGCTCAGTTTGCTCACAAGGGATCCTGCCCCGGTTTTGGCAGCTCTACTTTCTTCTGACTCAAAATCTAATATGTGTTGATACTGATTTGAAGTGTATCCTGCAGCTGCTCTAGCTGTCGCTCTTCCACTTTGAAATGAATACATTGAGTTTGCTAAAATTAAAATGTTGCTGTTGAAACATTTTCACACAGTGCTGTTCCATATCCACTTCCTTCACCTGACTGGGTTTGTTGCCAAAATAGAGCAGGTTGCAATTTTTTGCAACAAATATGCTGGTTCATAGAAATGATCGTATTTCTAGTGTACACAAAATAAGTTATTGGAGCCATAAAAACTTCTCTTCAAAGTTGTGTTGTATCTGTATAGGGGCTGTTATGGGGGATTCAAATCCTTTTATTCAGCAGTTAAAAGGCAAACAGTAATCACAGAGTCTTATTTTAAAATTAAAAGTCTTATCCCACCAACAGAGTAAAATAGGACTTTCAATAATTTATCATCACTTATGGCAATAAATGTTAATGACATGACAGTTGGTTTTTAGTCTTCTAGAAGATCACTTAAGCTGTTAATTATATTCTCGGCAAAGTAGTAAAAATGAAACATTTACTGATCCCTGCTTTTAAAAAAAAAAAAATCACTTCATCTGTGCAAAATGTAAATCACTATGTACATGATTAATTAACGCTGGCTTATATGAGGAGGTGCAATGTAGTTTCATGCATGTTTGCTCATGCAATGGAAGTTAATAAACAATCCAAAAAAGAAATATTTGCTTGACTTAGCAAGACTCCCTAAAAAGACTAAATGTATGCGTAATGCACGCAGACTGTTAATGTATAGTGATTTATGTTAATGTAGATGTTTTCCATTCAGTGTCACACATTTCATTAGCAAGCAACTACTGTTGAGTGACATTTGAACCCTAGAGCAATTTCACACTTACTATATTGCGAAGACGTGGATTAAAATGTGGGCATCCTACTCAACATATTTGTAATGTGTGGTGAGTTTTAACTATAGAGGCTTGCTGGTAAGACTGTGATGCTCACCACATTCACAGCCTCATGTATTTCTAAGTCTTTGAAATCTTCCAGATCATTATTACAAGCCATAAATAAGGAAGGACATTAGAGCTGCAGAACAAAGGGCAGAGTCCGGATTGTATTCACATCCTCTTCAACAGATATCTGTCATCTTTATAAAGACAGACAGCCTAAGGGCTTTCAAAGGATATTCAGGGAAACCTCCAGTTCCCCATGTCGAAGTGCTCATATTCTGAACAAGTTACTTCCAGGATGGTTTTAATTTAATTTAATTAATAGCAACAGTGCTGGCTTTACAGAAACTTTTTTTGTTTTTCAAATATATATATATATATATATATATATATATATATATATATATATATATATATATATATATATACTCTTTGAGATTAAGACATAGTCTTGGTGTTAAAATTAAGCATCTCACTCTTCATTAACACTCCTGCTAATGATGACGTGAAGAAGCCCACAGTGCCTAAAGGACAGCTCAGAAAGGCTGGCTATTCAGTAGTGGGAGGTGGCAGGTTTTATCATGATAGGTTCAAATTAATGCTGCTTCTCGGGGGAGGTGGTGCAGTTTGCTAATTCCCTTATTTATTTTTTTATTTATTTATTTATTTATTTATTTTCAATTTAGTCGTTGCCAATTATTTTTATTATTTTCTCCCAATTTTTATATGTCTAATTATTTTTAGGCTCAGCTCACCGCCACCACCCCTGCGCTGACTCGGGAGGGCAAAGACGAACACACGCTGTCCTCCGAAGTGTGTGCCGTCAGCTGACCGCTTTTTTTTCACACTGTGTACTCACCATGCAGCCACCCAAGAGCTACAGTGTCGGAGGACAATGCAGCTCTCGGGCAGCTTACAGGCAAGCCCGCAGGCGCCCGGCCAGACTACAGGGGTTGCTGGTGTGCAGTGACCCGAGAACACCCTGGCCGACCTAAACCCTCCACCCCCGGGCGATGCTCGGCCAATTGTCCACAGCTCCTGTCCACAGTCGACAGTGGAATAGCCTGGACTTGAATAGGGCGCATCCTGCACTCCACGCGGAGTGCCTTTACCGGATGCGGCACTCGGGAGCTGTTTTCATATGTTGTAACTGCTATATATACAACATTTGCTTGCACCCCTGAGAAGCCTCAAGGTCCCACTTTGTGCGTGGGCCAGCGAGGGGGAGAAGTAAACTGAGAGATATCAAGGTTAGAGCTTTGAAAACATCAGCTTGCTCTGTCTGTTAAATTGGCAAAACACTAGTGGGAGAACATGAAGTGGATGTTTGTGGACATTACTAAGCTTAGGAAGCAGTTACCCTGTAAACATTCACTACAACAAGGCGTAAGCAAGTCTGTTTAACCTGGCAATTTCAATTGAAATCTATGAAGCTGCAGGACCCCCCCCCCCCCCCCTTTCTAAACCTTAACTGTCCTTCAACTGTTCTCTCAAATATATGATAATGTGAAATATATACAGTATTGCAGACACGCTATCTACCATAAGGCAGAGGCAGGTGCTGTGGGTCTGTTCTACAGTACATGGACTGAAGTTGACCTTGGCTTTCTCAAAACATTAAGTTGTAACATAAGTATTATTATTATTATTATTATTATTATTATTATTATTATTATTATTATTATTATTATTATTATTATTATTATTTATTTAGATAAATAGGGACTCGATCTGTGTGTTTTCTGAAAAACCGCATCCCTTGAGAAAGATCCCACTGCGTCTCCCATCTAAAACTCTTTCTGTGTAAAATGGGGGATACGTAGAGGTTTTCTGCCCCAGTACATTATTTTCAACTGACAAATCTGCGGTTATCTTTAAAAAACCAGTGGAGGCGCTGTCTGTCAGACTGCTTGCATTAGCCCAGCTACGAGCCTTATTTGTGAAGTTCAAATCGTTTGAGGAAAACCTGTGCTTCTAGACAGTGAGCTTGTTTTCTGTCTGCAGTGAGTACATACTGCTTTTGTTTTATTAATATATCTATATAGTTTTTTTTTTATTAAAGACTAAGTTCTGCAGACACACTTACAAAAGTAGCTTAGTTTAAAAAAAACAGCTTTCCCTTTAAAGAAGCTTCTCTATTATTGATCCTGCTATGTTTAATGTGGCTTCTCCTCAGTTTGTTTTGGACAGAAATCTTACAGAGCTTGTTTTCCAAGTCAACGAAGAAGTTGCTGGTCAATGACTTTGGTTTTTCAAATTGTACCCAGCAGGATCTTAGAGGAAATAGTGTGTCGGCCAGAAACGTCTGCTTGTTGCAGTCATGGTTAGAGTGTGGCCTCGAGCACAAACTTGGGGTCTGTGGTCAAAAGCACACACAGTTAAATGGTCTCCGGTGACCTGAAAAGAGAAAGTTTATGTGGAATGGTTAATTTTCTGTCTCGCGTGTTGCTGTGGAGTTGTTTTTCAGGATTCCAGGATTGTTTTAATGACTGTGGTTTCAGTAGAGCATTCTAATAATGCTACAGAAATAACGATTGTTAGTTACCTCATAACAGCCAATTTTTTCATGTCTTTTGGACCAGGTTCAGATGTGCTAAAAAAAATAAATAAAAAAAAATAATAATTAATTAATATAAATAATTATACGACAAGCTGCTGTTCTGGCAAATTCATTTTTCTCACGTTTTATTTTTTTTTAAATAATTTTCTAAAGAAGGTTAGTCGTGAAGTAAACAGTTAATACATTACGGACAGCAGGCTGCAGTAACACAGTGCACATCAGCCAGTGACGTTTTGTCTTTTTCTCTGTGTAGATTAATGTGGTCAGGATAAGCTTTTTAAATGTGCTACCTGGATAAATGCTGGCAACTTCCCTGTCTTTAAAAGCCTTGTTGAGTTGTGTAAAGCACTTATTCACATAATGCCTGAGTCTCTGTATTTTCGCAAATAATAATAATACAAATGAAACAAAATTTGGAACAAAAGGACTAAGGCTTACCCTTTCTTTTCGATAATGACTGCGTATTTCCTGTGGATACAAGGAAGTGCTTCTATGAAACAAGACAGGAAGGAAAATGGAAAGCCTTCCGTGACATGAATGAGCTTGAAAGTTTGTTAGGAGAAAGGTTTAGTGAGGGGAAAAAAGTAATAATGAAAACCTGGCAACTTACGCAGATAATATAAAGGGGGGGAGGGGATTTGGACATGTTTGCTCTTTAATACAGCCAGTAAATGCTTTCAAGCAGCTATTTGGCCTTCCCTTTACCCTGACCCAGTCACTCAATAGCAAATTCCTTATTTATAATGGCTACATTATGGGCATTTCTTTGGCCTTGGAATGTAGTTGTATGTATACTGCCCTGCCAATTTATTAGAAAGGCATATGTGGCTGTATGTTCAGGGAATCGATAGCATGCTGTCATGCTGGACTTGGCTGCTTGTTTGTTGTTTTGATGTCCATGGCGATTGCTGCTAGGGTGATCCCAAAGCATAAGGTGACGTGCATCTTGCCTCATTAACATCCTCTTCTGGCAACAGTTGTGCTTGGTAGATGCTGTTTTCTGCACGACCATCTGGGGGGGGATTGGGGCTCAGATGGCTTTTCGCTATTGATATCTACATGGAAACTCTGTGTACAGAGTAGGAGTTAAGCATGGGAAATTGGGAAATTGTTTCTACATTGTTACTGGAGCCTGTACATGACCTGGATTAATATACAATATACAAACATTTTGTAGCTGTTCCTGTTTTACATACTGTATCAGGAAACTAAACACTTTGACCTGCTCAGAGATTATACATTACTATGAAAACACTGTTCATCTAAACACTTCAGCTGTATCCGAGGAGTGTAGACAGTTTATTGCAATTTATGATGTGATATTTAGGGAAAGACATGAGTCTAAAACTATTAGTAAAAGAGAGATTGCTGGTACTCTTGGTACTGGTACTGTTTTTGCAAATCGAGTGTATCGAGTAAGTGCATTGGACAGTAATGAGTAACTAATGTTCTCCAGAACATTGGACTACACAGTCTGCCTTTAATAGTCTTTTGCATTCTTGATGTATGGCGCACACTCACTGACACACTCACACACTCACACACTCACACACACACGCACACACACACACACACACACACACACATATTACGATCCTCCAGCATTGCCTTACAAGAAGTTGGCTAACAACTGCCTTCCCTTGGGGGGCAGTTTTGGCACAGAGGTAAAGGAAATGACATCAACAGTTTAATTAGATGTAAAATTGTTTCATTAGCTCTGGGCTTGAAAAATAGCTGTTTCAGCTCAGCTAGTGGACTTTACAGTTCCTGAGGGCCTAATCAGCCCGTTAACTGTATCTGTGTAGCCTCCAGGGTAGAGAAGTTACATGTATGTAGCAGCTGTGGCCTTCAATGTTTTCCTTTAGGCCTAAATGTATTTGTAATAAATTAACATCATAGTTTGAAGCGTTAAATAAATATTTACTCTTCGTCACCTTTCCATAAAAATGAAATGGAGCTTTTCCTGTATGTTGAACTATCGTTTAGAGAAACAAAAGGTTAACAAGAGAATTACATGGAGGACTTCAGCAACGTACAGTATATTTATTTATATACACATCCCAGTATGATCTGTACACCATAACCTCATTTGGCCTTTTTAGACCAGATACAGTTGGGTCAATAGTATGTTTTTTTTTTTTTAATGTTCAGCAAGCTCAACTCAAACTCTGTGTTTAAAAATTGAACAACTGACATCAATAATACACAGGGGCTCCAACATCAGGACTGCATTAAAGAATTAGTTGAGACTAGTAACAGATTGGATCTTTATTTATTAATAAATAGCTAATGGGAATTTCAGTCCCTAACTGCTAAATATTTGAAATGGATCCAGATCAAATGATGCAGCTCTTTTTAAAGTCTGCTTTTATTGTAGTAAGAAAGTACTCACAAGACAGCCCCTTAAGAAATAAAAGCAGGTTGTGTATAACTTTCTGAACTGCGTAACTGCAAATGCTGGTCAGAACCTGGCTTTGTGGGGTTCTTCATAAAGTCGTCAGAAGTCACAACTCTGATGTTCTGTTTGTTATCAAAAGCTGTCATTTTGGTTGCTACCAAGGGAGTTCTGAAGACTTCAATAAGAAAATTAAAAATGAATATGGTTCCATACTGCTGTTTGTAAAGCAATCCACTACAGGGCCAATAACTTCTGATGAAAGTTTACTTGGTGTAGAGTCTTACTGTATTGTGCAGTATTTCAGAAAAAGTTAAAAACGGTATTACAGACTTGAAGATATGATTCTCCTCCAATCAAACCACTCCTCTCATGTATGAGCTACGGCTGTGAAATGTCATTTTCATAGTTTGAAGTCACAATTTAACAAAACCAGTCAACTGCTT
This sequence comes from Acipenser ruthenus, assembly GCF_902713425.1. Classification (NCBI taxonomy): domain Eukaryota; kingdom Metazoa; phylum Chordata; class Actinopteri; order Acipenseriformes; family Acipenseridae; genus Acipenser; species Acipenser ruthenus. Next base: position 4,977,572 of record NC_081198.1, on the reverse strand, counting down.
TAACATAAACTAGAGCAACGGGGTGCCAGAAATGTGTTTTTGAACTTGGGATTCTTCTGAGTAGTTATGGCCCCAGGCTAAAATGTGAATCTAATTGTCGTTGCTTAGAAAACCAAAGCAGTTATTACAAGCTGGCCCTTATCGGATAAGCACCAGAAGAAGTTATATACAAGAATTTATTTTAGTTTTCTAGATAAGCAGCATCGTTATTTTATTTTACACTTACAGAAGATTAGCTCATTGCCTTGCAATTTGAGTAGTTACCCAGCTGTTAGAGGAGAATATAAACAACCAATTGAACTCTTTCATTACCTGTAAACTCCACAGCTCCACAGCTCTGACTAACTGGTCCCAATATATGCCCCTATATAATCGCTGTAAATATTAGTTCAATATAAGATGCTGTGTATCAGGTTATCGAAGGGTTGTTGTTAAGGGTCAAAACAACCCAGTACTCCCACTGAATGTGAACACTAGTGGAGCAGCAGACTGGATAGCACTTAAGGTACCATATTGCCTAACCTAATGAATCATCTCTAAGCCATTCGGCAGCTTTTTCAAAAAACAACATGTTTTTGTTTGATCTTCAGCGTACGTTTCTATGGCAGCAGGTATTTCGCAATCTTCAGAACAAAGAATTTCTACCAAAAAACATTTTCAAATGACCTAAATAGCATGCTATTTGCTAATTTAAAAAAAATCTATATCTATCTATCTATCTATCTATCTATCTATCTATCTATCTATCTATATATCTATCTATCTATCTATCTGTCTATATATATATATCTATATATATATATATATATATGGAAAAAAAGTAATTTTGGTGTAACAATGTGCAGGCTTCCAAAGGATAGTCTCTTTGAATGGAATTCAATATGCCCCTGTAAGAAAGGTTTGTTCTATACTGTCTTTTTTGTTGTTCTTGTTCTATCAATTAAGAATCCATCCAGTTTTTGGCAAGGCAAACAGAATGAGCAATGGAAGATAACCTTTTTTTAAAAAACACGATCAAACCAGACAATGAACTTGTATCTGTAATTCAACACAAAAGAGACATAGGCAAAGTTCATTTAGAAATGTAGTTTTATTTTGTATACTGTATATATATATATATATAACATTGAATTACAAGCATATAACTAATTCCAGTCATTCTTGCTACATGCATAAACATCATTAAATAAGTAGTTATTGTTATTGCCGTATACATTTTGTGTATTGCATATCAAACATTAAATGATGGATGGTTTTTACAAGGAGCAGCTAATTGATCAGAAGCAGTGATTGCCTGAATTTCACTGAAATGGGACAACAGAACAGGGGCTAACAGAACATCAGAACATGCTGCATAATGTACCACGGAGAATCTCAAAATGATGGGGCACAGCCTGCACTGCTACCCTGAAAATAAGATCTACAGTGCAAGCTCTTTCCAGCTCCCTTATCTTCGAGAAAAAAAAAGCTTTATCTCCAAGCTCTTTTATGTTGTTCCGACGCTGACTGGAGACAGACTGATTGCCATCGGACTGCAGCAAAGTGGCTCCAGGTATTAAAGAAAATCACTCATGATCAGCAGCTGGCGAGGATAAAAACAATCAACACTCTTTATTCTGTTTTTGTTTTTACCAGCACTGCCTCTGTTCTTTTAGTGCGTGCAGTGACCCGTGCAGGACTAAGCGACACACACACACACAATGTTCAGTAAAAATACACAACAGATTCATAAACATATATGTACACACACATACTCACATACAGCTTTTTTCTGTTTCAGATTTTTGATTCTAATATATCCTTCAAAAATGTCACTGATAAAAAGAAAACTGCAGGTTTAACGTCTGGCCAGGAGTAGGCGCTGTATGCAATGCAAAAATCCTATTAGGTGTAAAAGATCTGATAAGCAAACTAGACACACTAGTAAAATAAGTTACTGACATATGTTGCAAACTACTAATAAAGCAGACTACTAAAATGTAATTTATTGAAACCTATACAAAAGAATGGGTAAAACCAAGAAGCCTACTGTCTCTGATAAAATCAGAGTAAACCAAAGAAGCAGTTTAGTGCATACAAACATTTAACAGGTCTATATACATCTAATGTACCTAGTCATTTCTGTATTGATGGGATTTCCTGGTGCACATGGTGGATCCTTGTGGGCTGCCCCTATTGTCTTTTGCGTTCTGTCACAGGTTACAGAACGCAAAGAATGTTAATTACTATTATGTCATGTAGTCTTACAATTATATTAGGCAATTATGTTCTACCTTTTTCGATGTGTAATCTAAACTGAGTGATCTATATTGGCTGGCCAGGCTAAACTGGGATTTTATCAATGCCCTGAACTGAAGTGCTGCATCCGTCCTTCATAGTCCCCATGTGAGCACATACTGTAAAACCAAAGCTATCGGAGTTTGAATAGCTTGTTCTGGAACACTTTTGAACTATCACTGTCATCACAACTATCCAATTACTTCACATTTAGTTATTGAAAAGTTGCACTCTGACCACTGATCCATTTCCTTTTCCTGTAGGGATACTGGTCCATCATAATAGCCCTCCATTCAGGAGGAGGAGCTGTAGCGGGTTGTGTCTGGGCATGTAGAAACATATTATAACCTCTGGAGGTTTGTTTAACAAAAGTAGGGGGCTGTAGTATGTATAATCCTCTCCTTGACCATTGTCAGGGTTAAATTATATCTCTTATAACCACTCGCTGAACATTTAAGAAACAAACATCTTTTATAATAACTAATAAATCAAAATATACAAAAAATAATTACAAAGGAGTGTTAGAATAAAATGAAGTATACCTGTTAATACAATAGTAACTGTTAAGGGAGCAGAACATTTTAATTTGCCTTCAAGAGCCTTGCCAGTTACAACAGTTAGCCATTGGGTGGCAATGTGTGCTATGCAAAAAACCTAACAAACAATTGAAGTAAAGGTAAATATAGTCCAGAATAATATTCTAGCACTTTAGGCAGTAGTGTATGATATACTGTATGATCCGCTTTAAAGCAACATGGTAGTGTAGTAAGAAACTTTTATACAAACTATATGCCTGCTTGTTATCAAGTCAAAAAGTAGCAGCTTAACATTTTTGCCATTGAATATCAAATCAACTGTATATGTCTTGATTCATATATTTGTGACTTTTCGTTTCCTGCATGGGCGAGAGTGCTCTATTAAGTCAGTGCCAAAAAAAAAGAAGACTCTTTTCTAAGATTAATATTCCATTTGAATAATGAATTACCTCAGCAGTTTTTATGTTGAGTTTTCAATGACTCAGGCATTAAATACATTGATCAGTCCTGTCAACAGAGGAAACTCCCTTTTCCTCCAGTGAAAGCTAGCTTGTTGTGTCAGGTTAGAAGCCAGAGGAGGTGTCTGGTAGCAAGAAATCTAAAGTCAGCCCTTTGTCAGCCCAGGTTTGACTTTTATTTATATGCAAACGTTTGTAAGGGTTGACAAGAGTTGGCTTTGTGGTATCCTTTAAATAAACAGAACCGTCAACGGCCAACTTTACCCTTTTAAAAAAAATGTTTTTGAATTAATTTACGTCTTTAACAACTGAATATTCTAAGTCTATATTCCCTTTAATAAAATACTGTGGTATACTATAGTGAACGCTTAGCGAAGAGTGGTAAATCATAGACCAACATAGGCAAGGATTTTAAAACACAAAAATGTATGCTGAAGGCAAAGTATAGTAAAACACATTTTCTAAATGGGATATAGTATGAGCATGGATAAAGCATAGTAAACTGCAAAAGTAACATTTCTCATGTGTTTCACTTTACTTTTGTACATCTTGACTTGACTACTTGCTGTCAGACAGGGCTATCAATGCATGTAGAGATAGATTGTGTCACTTACATTACAGTGAGCCACTTAGTTCAGGGTTACTTTTTGAATGGAAACTTAATACATGTAAAAAGATTAGATTCTTCACATCCAGATACCTTGTGTTCAGTTTCAAGGTTTGTTGATTGCACTCTTGCATTGAAATGCATAAGCCACCGCCTCTTCACTGCTGAAAGGTTAGGGTCAGCCTGTACGCTTTCCCAGGAATGTTGTCTCTTTACTCCAAGGCTGCACCCAACAGCTGTCCTTCTGTAGACAGCTTTTGTTACAGAGTAACTTTATATGGCCTAGTAAGTTTCTATCCTTGGTCTGTTAACTGAAATTCGCAATGGTTGTTTTGGATAATACAGCAGGATTTTTTAAAGTTAAAGTTATTATTATCTTTAAACCATGCTAAAACGGTTAATTCATCTTTTGGTGGCTTTTAGTCTTTTCCCCTCTGTATTTCAAAGATTTTAATCTGAGTGACATACAACCTTGAAGTCAACAAAACAAAATATGATTTGAACGGTTCTGTGGTACTTTGATCAGTTTTCAACATTCAGGCCCTGGCCCTGTGACATGGTCTAAATTGCATTACCATGAATCCCAGGGCCCAAGTCTCAGGGCTGTTTTTATAGTCTGGTTGCTGTGGCGATCCTCAGCCTTCCATGAAGACATCATCTCCTGGGAGAAGTCTGCAGCTGTCAGTGGACTGTTGGCATTCAGCTTGTCATATGGAGGGGGAAGAGATGGATACCCTAGTTGCATGCACATCTCAGTCACAGTTCTCAGGACAGAGATGGAATAAACTGGACAGTTTTGTATGCCTCTGTGTAGGTGTGTTAGGATGACCTTTCCTTTTTGGAATTATTTTTTTGTTTGTTAGGCAGTACAAATTCCACATCTTTTAATACCAGTCTCTTTTTTTCAACCCAGAAAATATTGTTGTTAGTTATCTTGGACTGCTAGAGAGGTTATGAAGCCAAGCAAACATTAACAGGTACACTTCAATGACTGTTGTTTTATGCTCTGAGGGTGTACACGCTTTGCTCCACGTAGCAATGACTGAAGAATGGTTGAGGCAAAGTGAATTATATTCTTTTTTTCCACACACACACGCACACACGCACACACACACACACAAAACAAAACAAAAAAACAAAAAACCACACACAGCGCCTTTCCCATTCACTCTCTCATGGCTGTGTTTGTTAAGCCAGTGCCAAAACCCACCAAAGATAAGCATTTTGTAATTTCTTCCATTCTTCTCCCTTGTGGGGTATTTATTATTTTCTTATTATTTTATGGCCTATACTTCTTCAAGCTGTTCTTTTTACTTCCCTACTTTGATCTTTTGTAAGAATTACATTATTGCTTGAAACGACCACTCATTTGTGACTAATCTTTCTGAAATAAATTGTTATAGCATTTTGACCATGGAACCTAACTGTGCCTTACTGACTACAGATAAACGTGCTGTTTTTATTCAGCGAGTGACAGCTCAGTCACTGTTGGCTGACCCAATGTGGTTTTTGCATAACGCGCTCTTTTGTAAAGCCACAAAGCAAAACACTATTTAATGGACAGTAAAAGTGTTTGTGTGAGGAGGTGTAGGCAGTCTGAATAAATGGAGACTTGTCAGATGGCCCCGTGGGACATCCATTAAAAGAGAGGCCCTGAATGCAAGACAGGCGGGGGAAATGCAGTAGCTTTGCTATCTTGCAGTGTTTTGATATTCAAGCCACCATGGTATCAGCCTGAAAGACAATGCTGCACTTTATTTTATTCTATGTTGGATTTTGATGGTAATTACTGGCATGTCTTGACTGGCATGTCTTGGGACTGGTCCTATTTATTCACAGCACTAGCAGTGGTAATTTAAGCTTCAATGCCACATGCCTTAAGCATGCTCTGAGTAGCTCAGTCACTGCATCCAATCCCTGGCCTCTCTTTTTGAGACAACTTCCAAAATGTGCCCAGTGCCAATCTTGCTGGAGGTGGTTTTGTGATAATGATAATAAGGATGTTTTAAATTGTTTGTCAGTTTTGTTATCTGTGTTGGACTTTGCTCTATTATACGCTCTGTGGATTAATCTCTCCCCTTTCCCTTTTAAAAATCATTATCAAATGTTGCATTTTATCTAATCTTGCAACTACTTGCCTTTAATGTATTTTTGGACAACGTAATTGTGTAGTAGTAGTAGTAGTAGTAGTAGTAGTAGTAGTAGTAGTAGTTGTAGTAGTAGTAGCAGTAGTATTAACCCTAACCCTGTCCATTGAGACAGATCATTTCAAAAACTGTTTTCATAAGCTTATCTCTGAGGGGATTGAACAACCTGTGTGGTTTAGCCAAGGACCAAGAGCCAGGAGATCTTGAATGAGCTTCACTGAATGATCTTGGGTTAGCCTTTCTGGTACCACAGTCCAAACCAGCTGCAGTATATGCTGTACTGCATCACATTTAGACAAACCCTTTAAAAAGTTGTCAATAAACACTGTATGCTGCAATTGAAAAAAGGCAATTCTTAAGCAGGAAACGGCCTAATCTAATTAGCCCTGGGACTGCTAGGGTTAAGTTCAGAAGAGCAAGAGAAGGGGGAGTTAGTAGTTAAACAATCCGATTTGTTTTCCTCTTCAATCGAATATATACATCTTGACTTTGCCACTGAAGGCATCCATTCCAGTGGGCTGTTTTCTTTTAGTAGATATGAAGGACATCTGAATATAATCCACGGTACTTAAAAAAACAAGAATTGTCAATAACAGTCTTCATCAACCTGACAACTAAACACAAACATTTAGCATATGGTGTTGACTTTTAATAATTTAGGCAGGAGTTTGCAGTAAATTTTGTCTCTTTTGGCTGTTGAGCAGCAAAGTGTCATGAAGGCTGCGTGCAAATACAAAAGCGCTCCACGTAGGAGTGTGCCTGCCTGTCATTAACAGTAGATGGAAATCAATTTGAACGGTTGTGTCCATGCTGGAAAGCTCCAAACCATTCATTGTGTGGGATTGATTACAGTATCTCCCTTTCTTATTAATAACAAGGCCCAGTCTGTGTTAAAAGTTCGAATACCATAGAAGCTGCATAGTTCTCCAATGCCTTCAGAGGATAGTAATGCTTGGTGACAATGTGATTGTTACTATTGCCATTCTAATGTTTAAGCTCCATTGTGGAAAGTAAGCGTCAAGCTGACGGGGTGCCAGGACTAGCTAAGCAGTCCGTTGTTCCCTCTGAAAAGCACAGATTCTCTGACCTCATATAGAATGTACTGGGGTGTTCCACCATGGTGAAAGCATAGAAAACTGCAGCAAAGGATACTGAAAGCATTGTGTAATGCACAGGCAGACATTGTAAATCACAGAGAAGTATGGTACTGGATAGTAAAAACATGAGGTGAGGCACAACAAATGCACAGTACTGCATAAGCATTTGAGGTAGTGCTGTGTTACTGACCAAGACATTGACCTGCAACCTAATATGACTGCTATATTGAAGGTGTGCGAGTTTTGCGAGTTTTTAGAGGAGGGTCTGTTTTTATACAGTACTCTCATCAGCAATGATAAAGCATGCTTATTCTGATTAAATTTGTTTAACTCCCAGCACATCTATACTTACTGATTATAAAAACAGTGCTGTTATTGCTCGATTATGTAATACTGTTACCAAAAAACAAAACCAATCCATAAAAAATGAAGTGTTCATACACCCCCTATTAAAAGTTCCGTACAACTATTCCTGATAGTAAAATGATTGGTTTTGCAAAGTTGGCTCATTCATTTAAAAAAAAAAAAAAAAAAAAAAAATAATAATTACTGACCGGCAAGGACAAAAAAGTGTTTACCCAAAATTATCACCCCAGCCACTAATTGAATAGTCAGCTATCGGTCAATAGAAGATGCAATGCTGCTCTATAGCGATGCCTTGAGTAGTTGTAGAAATGGCTTTCATTTATTTTTCATCATGGTAACACTCTTGCATTCACTCTCTAAAGGTGACTCTGCATGTGAAGCCCATCAGCTCCCTCATGACCCATCACAAGGCTCTGGTGTTCATGCTCAATTCACCTCAGCCCGTGGAATGGAAGCTGAAGACAGAGAAGCTGTTGCCAGGTGTCCAGAGAACCTTCTATGTGAGTAAAAAAACATCCTATTGCTAAAGGCTTGCATTGTTTTCATATGCAAACTTATTGGGTACAGTTTCCAAGTGTGAACTCATTGAAAGGTATGTAAAAGCACTTTGATGCTTTCAGGTGGCCCTGAAGTGATAATTGTGATCATATTATAATTTTCCAGCATTGCAAGAACTGAGAACAGACTCTGTGAAGCTACGGGGTCCCTCTGTGGTTTCTACTGTAGACCTGTTGCAGATAGAGCAGCACTTGGAAGTGATACACACTGTTGATATTTGTGTGCAAAGTATTGTTTTGGTAACAAGCTTATTTAATCTCATAGATACAACTTTTCTTTGTATGACATTCTGTGGTAGCCATGGATACATTAGAACTGTTACATGGCTCACTGAGTTCAACATGTTGTTTACGGAAAATACATACTTCAAAATATTAGGAAAGCTATGCCACCCTGAATTTGTATTGTGTAATGAATGCAACTTTTCAGCCCCCCACCCTTTACTTCTGTTGAAGATCACCTGGTTATTTGCTTGCATTTCATACTTTAATTTCCATACTTCAATATTTGCAAGATAAAGCTATAGATGAAAAGTAGCTCCTGCTTCCTGGTACTTAAACACTTCATGCATTTTAATTCAAACTCACTTCACTGGTCCTGCTGTAATCAGACCTGCAGCAAAGATACCAGGGTGCCGCAGTTTATCTACAGAGTTTTTATTTATTAACATAAGAAAAACAATTGAATAACCGAAAAAATCTTAGAATGAAAGGACGACCAGTGTACTCAAAAAATAAATAACCAAGGTAGATGATCTGATATGATGTAATACTATAGGGCTGTTCAAGTCGTGCAGTAATGATATCCTCTTGGTAAAATGCTGAGCCGTAAGACTTTAGAGAGTTATTAGAGTGAATTCAGGGGATCCTAGAGTGAGTTAATGGGTAAGCGCACAGTGAGTCAATATTCAAGAAAGCAATGTCTCCTGACAGTCACAGGGAGTAAAGAGTAAAAGTCTGACCTGGTCATTGTTTCTTCAGGTCAAAAAACTAAGAGGGAACACAAAGCCCCTTTTTTAGGAATAGCAGCTTGAACCCTTCTTCTAGGAGACCAACGTTGCTGTCTCAAACCCCAGGTCTCCCCTGGAGTGCCATGCAGTGGCCTGAAACCTAGTCTCCTGAAACACACATCCAGTGGCTTTGTGTTCCCTCAGCTTAAGAATGGCTTATTAAACTGTTTTCTTAGTTTATTCATTCACGTCACATGACTCACTCAGCAGTATCATCTATACCACGATGTTACCAGTGCTCTTCAGGTGCATTTCTCTCAGTAGAAGCGTGCCTAGTGTTTGCTGCATCAGTGTGCTTGTCTGTACCGCACAGCAGAGACAGGATGTGTGAGGCTTAAATAACCCCCAAGCGCTGTATCCTTTCCACAAGGTATTTGTTGGCCAGGCTTGTTGCGAGTAGAGTTAATGTGAAAAGCATGTGGGTATTTGTTTTCACAGGTACTTTGACCAAAAAAAAAAAAAAAAAAACTATTCATGCACAAACAATGCTTGAATATCCTTGCCCAGATGTTTTGTATGATTCCTGTATTAGGCTTAATAATGTGTTTGGATATTGTTTTTTGCTTTACAATAGCTAAGCTTAACTTATAAATCACAGCGTTTTCTTTTTTTCTTTTTGAATACTCTGAGCATGTACCACTAACCCACAAGAAGTTTGATGGCTCAACCTTAACTTTTAGACAGCCAATAAAAGTCACTGAAACAAGTGTTATTTGTTTTGGTCCGAGTAGTATTTATCAGGAAATCAGAAAGCTACATTGGCAATAATAAGTTAAACAGGTCCAGATGTGAAGTGAAGCAGTGAAAAAGAGGCGAGCCCCATGCAAGTCCAGAGGCTGTGTTAATGACACAGACACACTCCACGCTCCAGTTCAATGCAGAGCCCAGCATATCTTCCAATTGGGCCTCAGGCACAAAATATATTCAGTACAGCCAGTGTTTTGTTCAAGGGATTCAGTTTCAGACACCCAAGTGATTATGTAAATCATCCACATAAGTAAATGTCTGCATATTTAGTGTGCACAGGGAGTTTTTTTTTTATTAACCAAACTGTAACTTGCACTTCATATGTATTGACTCAGCTATTCCTGCTGAAATCGGAACCTCTACTTTGCAAAGGATTTTTGCTTTTTTTTTTTAATTTTAATTATTTAAGTCATAACTGTTAATTGGCTTTCATTGTGTTTACTTCGAAGTTAATTTTTTTTGTTTTGTATCATGAATTTATTTTATTGTAACAGATAAACAGATACTAAAATAATTGTATGTTGCTAATGACTTTGCTATTGAAATGCGTGTCATTTCTGACATCCTGATTCCTACAATTTATTGTATAATAATTCAGTAATTCTGTGCAAAGAACCATTAAAAAGCAATTTTCTATCAATGAAAAAGAGCTAACGCAATGGAATATTTACTGCAATATGAATACAATAAAAAAAACACCTAATCTGTATTATAGGACTGGAGGCAGCCAGGTTCCTAGCTATTACAATAGGCAAGAAGCTCTAGTTGAATGTATAGCACATGTGTATGATATATCTCAAGGGAAATGTCTCTAACAAGTCACTGTGGGCCCTATAGATACAATGAGTGATACATGACAGTATATTAGGGCACCTTTATAAATCTACTGCGTATAGTGGATAGTGGCATGCCTGCCAGTAAGATGTAACTGTGTCATCCATCTTGTGCTATAGAACTGGGTGCAACTGCTGCCTAGCTTTGTTAAGTACAGCTGATCATGCAAGTTAAAGGGGAGGGCACTTTGTAGGTGCTGTACCCAGTGAAACTGAAAAACACCAAGATGAGAAAAATATGATGTCATGTATTACATTTAATTACTGGGGAGTTTATTGCTCTTTGATGAAATGTGCAATTGGTAATAGGACCCTCTTGTTCAAACTGGCCAGCGTATATTGTCTCAGATTTCAGTTTTTTGATTTTGGTTGATTCTCAATATAAGGCTTATTTCCTTCAGCAAAATTTGTATCAAAATAGTCCTGCCAATGCTCATTTCCTTCTGCTCCTCATCAATATGATCTAGCTCCAGATAGGCAGACAGTATACGTTGAGATCATATATACAATACAGCATTGTCGTTGGTGTGACTGGCTTTGTGCTCACTTTCTGAATTTGGATTCTGACAAACTGCTGTGAAATGTATACAGGGATAATAAGACTGTTCAATACAAAGCAGCAAGCTTTGAGCTAGAATGTTTATTTATCTTAATGGTCACTGCATTATAAACCAAGCAAATGGTTTTGTCTGTTTGGACATTTTTTTAAAGCGTTTTAAGATTATAGTTTGGACTGGATTGCTCAGGCCACTTGCAGTTTCTGTCGTAGTTCAAAGCAAGTTTCAAGATTCAATAGTCCCTGTTAGCTTTTAGAGGCCACTAACCAGCGAGAAAAAGGGTTGCTCTACTGGGAACCCAATTCTGTCTTCTCAGAACCATGACTAATAGATATGCAGAACAACACCCTATGAACCTAGATTTCATTATTTTAATACAGACGAAAAATTGTGTGTTACAAAAACATTTAAGATAGATATTTGATTTCCGCCAAGCTATTAATTGATTTTTTTTTTTTAATGCATTTTGATTTGTTAGACTAAACTGTTGCTTAGTTAGCAGCTGAAGAAAACACAAGCTTGATAATTGGTATAAAACATTTGACACTTGCTTTCCTGCATTGTGCACATGTGGCATTAATATGTGAATGTTGACAGGTAGAAACACCAGGAAACCGCATTAAATTGTGCTTTTAAAGACCCATGGGCTGGGGAGAAAAGCTGGCAGCAGGCAGCTGTTGTTTTTGAAAAAGGAAGAAAGAGCCACAACATGGTTAAGTGAGTTTAACCATTTAGGGTTTACCTCACAGGCACTGCTCTTATTTCTAATTGGGTAGAGCAAATCTCGTGAAACTTAGTAATTGTATTCCTAAACACTTCAGATACAAGCATGCATCATAGGAGATGTGCTAGGAAGACAAACTATTATTATTATTATTATTATTATTATTATTATTATTATTATTATTATTATTATTATTATTATTATTATTATTATTTATTTCTTAGCAGACACCCTTATCCAGGGCGACTTACAATTGTTACAAAATATCACAGTACAAAGTCTCGCATTATAAAATATCACATTTATCACACATCTGATTTCTGAAAGGTTGAACAGCGATGGACATAAATATAAGTCAGTTGTTCCAGTACTGTTAATTAATCTGAATAGAACTGGTTTACCTTTAAGTCTCCTCACTTAGTCACAAGAAGTGTCTTTCTGCGGTTTCTGTTTTGAAATATGGGTGTCAAGTTTAAATGCAGACACACATCCATATTACTACTGAGCTTGCAGCCCTTCACTAAATGTTTCAACAAAAAATAGATACAAGCAACCAAATTCATTCAGTACTTTATTTATTGGCTTCATTGCTTACTAAGTGGGAGAGTTTAGCAGTGTAATTACAGTGTACAATGTCTGAATTTTTATTGTATTTAGATGTCTTAGATTGTGCATCTTTGTGAATCTATCAAAATCAACATGTTTAAGTGCAGTGTAGTTTACTGCATTTAGTGTACACGTTTACAGTTAGGCCATATTTCGAAGGATGTGACATCAGTTGCTGTTGACTCAGAACCTGTAGAAGTTGTTATCTGGAGTCAGGGCCACAGTTTTCTCCCCTCATGCAGACTACCTGTTCTACATAGTATGATAAATAATGTTGCTCCCAGACAGTCTGGCACATTTAAAAATAAAATAAATGGAGTATTTTAACTAAAGATTTATTTTAAGCTGCACTGCAGTAAAACTTTTGGTTTTGTTATCTTTTTATTACCATCGTGCAGAGAACCACAATTGTTGAGGAGACCATCCAAAGGTTGAGCAGATGTTTGACACCACAGTGTTGCGGTGTACTGGGAGAGAATGTCAATAACTTACAGTAAGGCTGGGTAAAGGGTATTCAAAGCCTGTGCCATTGTGTCATCTCCTTAATACCACACTGAGCTCAAAGCAACATATTTTGAGCAGCAGGTAAAAGAGTCTGTTAACACAGTTGATCAGTTGAAATGTATATGCATTTGCAAATGTGTGAGCAAGAGTACAACACAACATCCCAGGCTGTCACTTGACTGTTTATGGTATGAAACTGTATTTCAAGAATAATAGTTAAAAAAAAATGAACCAGACTGTCTAGACCAGCTGCAGAGGCACCACAGAGTAGATTGTTGAACACATGTGAATGTTTATTTCACTGAAATGAAGCATATGGGGCTAGCTACATTAAAGCCAAAGGGGTGGTCTTTCACATTACAGTGATTTTAACTGGGGCCGTTGTGCCAAAATCAAAATCAGCACTTCATTGCAGTTTTACACACGTCTTAAGTCCCCGCCCCCCCCCCCCCCCCCCCGTTTTAAATTAGGTTTCTAACATCTGTTTTCTTAATCTCCCTAGTTTTTATAACACAGTCTTGGGATTTCATCTTTGAATTCCCTGCCCTTTTTTCAATTCTGAAATAAAATGATAATACAAATAAATAAATAAATAAGATTCCCACTCACAGTTAAACTCCTGTACAATTCAGTAGCTGTTTTTCAATCAGATCTGCTCAGATTGACTGTATTTACCATGGTAGCAGCTGTCACACTGCAAGCTAACGATATACACAGAGACGGCGTATAGTTCTGGTATTGCTGTTCTGGAGTGCATGTGAGCGTCCACTGGGATGCAATGATCTCAATGTTGCAGACTAGTAATGTTGTTATCATTTAAACCAGATGGATGCCATGGGGCCTGTGGGTGTACTGTCTGTGCTTCTGCCCAGTTCTGATACGTCACCCATTTTGAAAGCCTTCACAGTATTTATAGCAAAGGACAATATGTGTATTGTATAAACACTGGAAACTCAATGCTGAATAAACATACCATGCATGAAAAGAATGAGGACAGGTTTCAAGAGAACAGGGGAGGAGGAGACAAGGGCATATTTTGGAAAAAGTTTTTTTCTTTTGTCGTAAAGAGACCTGGTGTTGTATTATTATAGAGAGAAATGCTACACTGCTTTTCTGACTCCATAGTGTAAACATCTCCTTGACGGTATAGAGAATTCTGAGGATAAACACACTCATTTATGTCTATCATTGAATTGCAGTGTTTCATCCTTGAAAAAGGAAAGTGTTTTACATCTCCTTAGCTTTACTGTATGTTTACACAAAGCCACTGTAGAATGAGCCTATGAGCTGTCTGGGTAACTGTAACCTTGTGTGCTGGTACTTTTCCTTTATGAATGACTGTGCAACATACTGTACAATTATTTATTTTCTAATGTGTCAGGCTCTTTAGATTTATTCCAGTTTACAATGGAAAGACCAATCAAGTAAACCACCTTTCTCGCTGTTAAAATGCTAGAAACCAAACAAACTCCTTGTACTGGGGTTGGATACACACACAGCAGGCATACAGGACTGAAGATAACTTTAAAATCCATAGAGGAAACCATCTTTAACATACACTATACAAATGTGTGCAATCTATTTACAAAATATTAGCCTGTGAGGTATCCCAGATGTGTTCATACACCAAGTAACTTTCTCATAGCTACAGGCTACAGGGACTCTCACCCCTAATTGGAGGGTGTATTGAAAGGTTTGATTAATGCCCGGTTCCAGCTGTTGCGCTGCCCCCAGCTAGCAGCAATGATTGGGAGCAGGGGTGATTGAAGGTGTCAGGGACAGTTGGAGTACTCGAGCTGAGGTTAACATCTGGTTCTTTCCTGCCCCGCAGGTGTCTGAAGGTTCCACGGTCCACTTCAAGTCTGGAAACTTCTCTGCGTCTACAGTGCAGCACCAGGAGAAGCTCCCTCAAGGCAACAAACATCTTCTAGTCTGGGCTCAGAAGAAATACGGAGCGGTGACCTCTTTCACAGAGGTCAAAGCTGCTCGGAACATCTACATCAAAGTAGGAGAGGGTAGGTAAAACGGGGGCTGCAGTAACAGCGTGTTGACCCATGGCAATGTGTAACGCAAGAAAGCGTCTTACCACTTTGCTTTAGACCTGGTCTCATCTCATCGAGAGGGGTCAGAATCCGGTGCTCGTTACACTAGCTTCAATCAACCCTTTCCCTCTGACCCCCATAGCTTTTGGCAAGAATCTGATTTTAAAAGCCATAAGAAGTCAGCAGCAGTGGTACTGTTTACAGGATAGAGAGCTTAGTAAAGCCCAGCCTCATGTAAAATAGTTACCTGATGTGACCAAGATGACCTTATTTCGGGTTTGTGCCCCTATAAAAACCATGACCCAGAAACTGAACTTGATTTTTCAGTGCTTTATTTGCGTACTTTTATTGTAAACAAAAATAATCAAAAACAAACAAAACACCTAGCTCTTCCAAGCACTTTCTACACATGTACAGCTCCCTGGCTAACTCCCCGTTTACCTGACATACAAACAAAAACACTCAGTTTACAAACAAAAAGGTTCACACAGTACCTTTTTACACAGTATACAACACACAGTCACGCTCTTCACACAGCAGCAGCCCTGAATGAACTAACTCTGGGAAACAGGTATAGGCAGCTGGCTCAATTTAACAACAATGAGCCCACTTGCCAAAACACTAAAACATTAACAATTAATAATTAAACAATTAACATAAATTAAACAATTCAGGTTGGCAGGGAGGCTTTTAACCTTTCCCTGCCACAAAACACACATATCTACACTTGCAGGGCCCCTGCCCTTCCACACTGGCTTTTTCATTTTATGAAAATTCATTATAGCAGGTTAATATTTTATACTACAATAATGGCTGTGTGCTTGGACACAAGTGCCACATCTTTTATATTCTTCAGACTAGCACTTTTTTACTTGCTTAAGCTTCCCAGTGTCCTGCTAATCCGGGGGGTAATACCTCATGTATAATAAATTCATAGTTATAAAGTCATGTTGGCAATGCAGTATGTCACACGTATGCCATTTGGCTTCATGGCTTACAAATCCATCGTTGTGCTTGCAGGCCTTTATGTAATGTGTCTTGAAGTTATGGACGGTTATTATTTAATACAGATTTTTTACTGATATGTTTGTTATACTTTTCCAATAAAAATATCTAAACAGTCTTCTGAACATGACAGAGATATTACCTCTGTCAAAAAATACTGTTCCCTTTCCTTGCCTCAGGATTTTCCGTGTGTCAGTTTTTCAAAAAAATGGAACAGCACAAAAGGACAGCTCCGATAAAGATGATGTCTCCCCTTCATCAGGTTCATCAGAACTACAAAGAGTGCAGGAAGAGATAACATGGAGGAGTGGTGTGTCGCTTCATAACATGGAGGCTATTAAAGAGACTTATCAGACGGGTCTATGCTACAACTTCAAATGAAACTAAAAAATACAAACAGTGATACACATTAACTCCCAATCCTCTTAGTCATGAACTCATCACAGAGGCGCAGCCAGATCATGGAAACACAGAATGGAAACTGAAGTTCATACAAGCCCTAAAAACATGTTCCTGTCTTGAGCTGGAACCAACACCTCATTTAATGACCAGTATACTGATTGCAGTGCAGTTAAAAGATTCTCAGAGCAGCGTTTGGCAAGTTTTATTGCTCATGCCTCTATTATGTTCTCTTTTAGACCCAGTTTTTCCTGCCAACTGCACCATTGAGAAGAACTTCCTGTCTCTGAATTACCTGGCTGAGTATCTGCAGCCTAAGCCTGCCCAGGGCTGTCTGCTGTCCAGCCTAGGTGAACAGAAGGAGGTCCACATCATTGAGCTGCAAGCTCCAAACTCCAACCCCTACAGGTACGGTGCAGCAGTCTGTCTGTCTGTCTGCAATGGGAACAGAGTCTTTTCACAGCTTACACTGCTGGTTTACAGAACACTGTAGAAAACAGTTAAATGAGTCACTGCATGATTTATCAATGGATATTTAATGTTCTCTGTATTCTCTAGGTAAGATATTTACTGTTTCCTAAAATACCTTTTCCTTATCCACTTGTAGAAGCCAACTAATATTAATCTATTTTTCTATTTCCTTTTCAAACAATAGTGAATTCCCTGATGTTCGGCGGTTTTTATTTTAAAACCAAAAGGAACCAACACCCTAGCAGGATTCATTGTTTAAAAACACACAACTCTTGTTATGAACAGTTTAACAAAACTCTTTGTTGGAAGCAATCAGTGCAAGTACATGTAGTCTTGAGTCATAACTTAAAAGGGATTCTTCCACGGAAGTTTCATGTTCCAAGGTATCGACAGAATTTATGCAGTAACTGTTTTGCAGTAAAATGTCTTGCAGTAACAAGGATGGCAATAAGACTCCTATTGCAAAGCAGTTTCACCCATTCCATGTTTTACTACAAGCTTGATTAGCCAGAGTGTATAGGTCATACGCTGGTAAAACCAGAAATTAATGAAACTGCTATGTAATGGGAGTCTAATTTCCATCCTGCAGTAATAATACATGTGTAATGGTGTACTATTCACAAATATTACCACCATGCTAAATTTGAAAAAAAGAAACCACCTGCGTTACAGAACTAGAAAAAAACAAATAAGGTGTATGTAAGAGATCTTGCTGTAAACTAACCTCCCGAGTTATTGATTTAAAGCATATGACCGTCAACATTTTGTTTGTTTTTTATATTAAAAAAAACTGTTGTTAAATGCTTTTGTAATATGGCTTCTTTCACTGTTGGTATAAAAGTCATAAGTTATCAAGTACCAAGTTCAGAATGTAACTCCAGCGCTGGCACGGGCGCCTGTTTCATGCAGAATACTCTGTATTCAGAGAAACATTACAAATTCCAAGCCTGACACCAATCTTTTGTTTCCAGTATAGTGAGTTTTAGAATCTCGTAATGGCATTATATTGCTGGAAAATGTACCCTGAAACCACTGGCATAGGAAGAATGCAATATTATGCACAATCAAGTCTGTGTGTGTGTGCGTATATGTGAGTTTGTGTGTGTGTGTGTGTGTGTGTGTGTGTGTGTGCATGTGTGTAGTAGTAGTAACCAGTCTGTTATGCACATGTCTTGTTGTCTGGGACACTGTCCAGATTTTTAATCAATTGGCCAGACATTGGAGACATGATAACATGGAAGAATTTTGATAAATGTACGATTCCTGGCATTCTGAGTTTTACTATATGTCCTTTCTCTCCAAAACAGCGCTTTCCAGGTGGATATAATTGTTGACATCAGACCTCTCAAGCCAGACAGCACACTTTTCAGAGACCTGGTGCTAATCCTGAAGTGTGAAAAGTCAGTCAATTGGGTAATCAGGGCCCATGGCGTCATTGGAAAGCTGGACGTTCTGGTACGTACTCAGCTTGCACTCTGGATGACTTCTCAGGGCCGACTCTTCATTTATGTTGTGAACAAATAGGCTGACACTGATAGGCTGATGCTCTGTTCTGCACCAACTGTTATTATTAACAATTTTCAGATTCTGGAGGGACTGAGAATAGGATCCCCTACACTGTATTTCTGACCTGTGGCATATGCTGTGTGAAAAGCCCCTGTTTTCCAACATCTGCCACTCTCACTAACACTAGTTAGACAATAAATGTGTCACTTTTCTGACATGTGAGTAATGCCCTGTTTCGGCTGTGCTGAGGAAGTAGGTTCTGTGAAATTTTCTTTAGACGGCCCTGTAGTTTTCACCATATCAAATGGAGGGAGGCAGACTTTTATTTCGAAAGCCAACCTGACAGATTATTTTTCTTGCTAGTCCGCCATCCATCAAAACATGAATTATGTGAATTGCTGGCAGCGGACACAGTTTCTAGTATTTCACATGTTGTGCTAGCAAGCTTTGCAATGTTAATTACTTTTTTTAAATGAAAAATAAACATACCCCTTTTCATTTTTCCAGTTAAACAAACCAACTGTTTCATGAATATAAAACCTTATTTAATCCCTAAAATGTACACATTTTTTGTGAATGGTACGAGGATTCGTCTGTGTTAGGATATTACCTCTCTAAAGAGCGTAGATACTTCCAGAGAGGCCTGAACCTCCTTTACTTACTAGATTTGGAAAGTGAACCCTCTCTAGAGAGTTGTCCCGGGGCGCAAGGATAAAAGCGGCTCCTTTTCTAATTAGAAAAGTAACAAAATCTTTGGCACACGGTCAGAATAAGGCAAGTTACTGAGTGAAATGAAGAATGGCCTCCAAAACCAAAAACTACTTATTACATGCTTGAAATGCTGCTCTAAAATAAGTACTGTCCTTTAAATGTCAAACATGTTATACCTCATCCACTAAATCACCCATGAAGATTTTCCAAGACGTCCATCTCAAACAGTTTTTCACCCTACGTACAGTATATGCAGTGAAAAGCATATACTAATATCAGAGATTGTTGTATAAATAACTGTAGTTATAAGTACGTTGAAATTCCTGCTGAGCCTCAAAACACAGACAACATGTTTAAATGAAGCATCCTCCTTCAAGCAGGGGAGGATTTTATTAAAACCAAAAGCTCTGTACATTATATTTATATACAGATATATGCCAGGTTTGGTTTCGGGCAGATTTGCCCCATATGAAATGATGATTTTAGGTGGTAATACAAGTATTATTTTTATTATTTAACTACGAAACGCCTCATGTTTCAGGTTTCCAAGAAGACAAATACTACAATTAACAAAGTCAAATAGAAAAAACGTTTTCGTTTTTTCAACGTATTCATTAGTATAAGCTGCTCTTTGCGAGTGTGGGGGTGTCCCTCATGGGAAGATGCCGGTACTGCTTGAGAGAAGCAGCCGGGGCAAGTGCCAGCCATGACAGTGCATTGCTCCAAGTGTATTTGTTCAGCTGCCCTGCCATGGTATTAAATCAATGGTGTCAGCAGCACTGGAAAAGGGAAAGCGAGCAAACGCCGGGTCACTTTGTAAACCAAGCCAGCGTCAACTACCGTTCGATTGGAAACACATGGACGAAACCTGAAGCAGAGTTTTACAGACCTTGCTGGAAAGTGGAAGGCTATTGCACCCCAGATAGTGAAGAATATCAAAAATACTAGAAGTGAGGATATTGGCCAGTCACACTTAGAGAACGCTCAGAGTACAGTCAGGAAATCGAAAGGTTCTTGCAGGTTAACCAAAGCTTTACTTTAAGACTTGTATGTTAAACTAGCTCTTACAATAGTTGGATGTATTCCTTTTGAGCACTACCTGCCAGTGTGTTCCAATAACTGTTATAAAGAGAGAGAGAGAGAGAATTTCACCGTTTACCGAGTGATTTCATGGATGTTAGCGTTTCATGACAGATAACCCGAGCCTGTAACAATTTGTTATAGGTGAAAGGATATAGGTTCAGTAACAGGTATGTCATCCAAGAATGTCTGTATTCTAGACTAGAGGGGAGAATGCTGGTCACATAGCTATTATAATGACCTCATAAAAGCCTAGCTTTGGTACGGTAGACTGTGGCCACAATGAATTAAGAGGCATGGTAGATCTGTGGGAATTGTCTGTGGGAAAGGATTAACATTTGCTCACAATAACAGCAAACCGAATGGGGAACAAATGGGGAATTCAGGCACAGCCCTGGAACCCTTTGGCTGAAACGTTTTTATATTTTGTATATACTCATAATGAAAAGGAGCTTAAACAGAGTGAATCTAAACATACATAAACTATAAGATTAGCATGCCATAATATTTCTCAAATATATTTGATACACTGTATAGCTGAGCAAAAAGAAAAAATACATTCCATTTGAAGCGGGATTGTAATTAAATACATTTGAAGGGTGTTTCAGATATGTTTGTTTTTCAAAGGAGAAAATACTGACGTGTTTGCGGGGAAAAAACAAAGATAAAATAAATAAAAAAACAACCACAACATCAGTCAGGCAGCGTGGTATATACCTATATGTAGCATCAATGGAAATAACCTAGCCTGCTTTCTTATCTTATGAAACCACCACATTTAGAATGGAGGGACAGGAAGGCAGTGTTTGGTGTACAGTATCTTGTATGGCTTACTAAGTTTGTTGTTCGTTTTGAATCTTCATTTTGTTATAATTAGTTTTGGCAAATAAAAAAGATATAGGGCTGTATTTGCAAGGTGCTGAGAGAGAGAGAGAGAGAGAGAGAGAGAGAGAGAGAGAGAGAGAGAGAGAGAGAGAGAGAGAGAGAGAGAGAGAGAGAGAGAGAGAGAGAGAGAGAGAGAGAGAGAGAGAGAGAGAGAGAGAGAGAGAGAGAATAATAGATTCCATCTAGGGTTTCTGTGACGTCATAAATTAAGAGACCGAAGGTCACTGTCACAGAAACCCAAGATGGGATTGTTTTCCTGTAACTCACTGAAGAGACCCATATATTATTATAGAGAGAGAGACCAAATTGTGATAAACCATTTTGTGGGCATTCACTACCACAATAGCATCAGAATCTAGGTTGGGCACATCCTTGCCTATATTTTACTGGTTTTGTAATATATAAAGCATCCACCATGGTATAGGTCATAGTACGTCACTTTTACCTAATTTGCTGTACAAATGCCCCCTGGTAAGGTGCCACACCCATGCCACCCACTGAAGCAGTTGTTCCCTCTGTACAGACGTCTGACAGCGCTGGCATCGACAAACATTCGAGGGAGATTGCATTGATTACGACAGCGAAGTTGGACCTGCCCTCCAGTGCTGAAGCTTTGATTAAGTGGGTCAATGATCATGGCTACGGCCCTGTCACCACCTATACCAACGCTCCTGTGGCAAACCGTTTTCATGTGCGCCTGGAAGAAACAGGTATGAGATACGAGAGAGAGAGAGAGAGAGAGAGAGAAAGAGCTGCATAAAAAAACATGCTTTCATTATACTTAATTACACTTTGCATATGTTTATAATGGTAAACCTTCACAAGGGTAATATGATCACAGATCATGTAAATGAGAAGAAACCCAATCCAGAGGGTGGGGAATTGGGAGTAGTTTGGGCAGGACTGGGATAATGTTTGTAAGAATGCCAGTGGAGTCACACAAGAAGTTAAAACAAAACTGTTAGTGCACTAAATAGATTGGACCCCAACCAAACTCCATGAAGTTAATCCAGATACACCTGACATGTGGTGGGAACAAAGGGTCTCTCTTACTTATTCTCTGGTAATCTAAGCCCATAAAGATATTTTGGAACAAAGTAAAAGGCTTTGCAAAAACAGTTACATTGGAATAATCCATGTACAATGTGTTAACATTAGATCATACGAAAAATCTAGTTCCCAAAACACAGATGGACCCAACATCATTCCAGTGCAGCAAATTAATTTTGAAAGCACTGGGCTACACAGCCTGAATTAAACGGTAGCACAGTGTTCTGCAATAATCACTATGAGACTGATGTGTGAAGCCAGTAATCAAAGTATAAAACAAAGCAAACAAAACAACACTAAAAACTCATTTTTGGTCTCTGTTGTAAAGCACAACAATTTAAATGGAAAATTTGGTTGTTCCTTCCCTGGCCCGGGGAGACACAGAGGATAATGCATTAAGCTTCTTTTTTAAATGGCAACTCCTTAGCCTAGAGATAGAGAGGAAGCGTCTTGCCTCGCTGTAATACGAACCTCACTACAGACTTGTTGGGAGTGTTTTTCTCATTGTCTGTCAAGGAGGATGAGGTATTTAATGCTGGCTTTGACTTACAGTCGTGGGCGAGGAGGTTGTTCACATGATCCCCACTGAACTGGAGATGCTCCGGGACCCCAACCCCCAGCCTGGGCTGAGAAGCCAAGACGGCTTCGGCTTTCCCTTTCCCTTCGGCAGGGAGCGCTACAACCGAGAGGATGAGATGATGCGACCGCCTCACGCTTCACTGCCCTTTGGAGATGACATCAGGAAGATGCTGGAGCCGGAGGAAGTGCAGGGCAGCCTCAACGTGGGGCTGTCTGTACAGTGCGAGGACCACAGGATGGTAGTTGCCGTTGACAAGGAGAGCCTGCAGGTGTGTGTGTGTGTGTGTGCTGTGTGTCTTCCAGCACTGTCCCCTGTGGCAAATGGCACAAACATGCATACTAGGCCAATGTGTAATGTTAGAGTACAGTACAGGGCAGGGACCAAACAAAAGTGATTCCTCAATAAGATATCATTCTAAATAATACAAAAAAAAGACAAATGTACTGTCATACCTTCCATTTCAAGTTCTCAGATAAACTTTCTGTTTGTGACCTGTTATGAGTAAGAATAGCTTTAAAAATCAGTTTACTGCATAGATGTGTAGGGGTGCAGTGTTTGAAATGTGCTGCAGTTTGACCACAGAGTAGGTGTGAGGCAGTTGAAAGCAAAGCAGAACACCAACACAGTTGTAAAAGAAAATGAAAGCCAGCTTTGGTTAGTCTAATGACGGCTATGCAGTATACAATACACACCTTCAAAACTGATTGATAAAACCTGTGTGGACATTAATTTTAAAATGCTATTCCAGACACTGAATGTAAGCATTTTATTTATTTATTTATTTATTTATTTATTTATTTTTACACCTGCTGGCTGACACGTGCAGTATGTTATTTATATATTGGAGGTGTGATATGTTAAGTATGTTACTTAATACATACAGTACATACCTTATTATATTTATATTCGCACAGAACAGAACAAGCTTTTTATTTCCCCTATCATACAATACAGAAATGCAGAACTACTGTACAGGGTGACTACTGAGAAAAGGCAATTATACTTGTACGTGTGTGTGTGTTAGATTCGCACAGAAGCTTCACTCTTGGAATTTCAATACATATTTACTGCATATTGCTGCCACCCCAGTTTCATACAGACGTCTAAGGTGTAGGCCTTGAGTAAGAATATTGGTGGCCACATAATAGGTTACCATTATTGTCAATGCATGGTTTACTGGAAGAGGCTCTATTAAGCATTTGTGAGCCCTTAAAAGCGGACTAGATAACACACACTGATGTACCCTTACATAGAGGAGACTGTCAGCAACACAGGAAACCATCATTTTGTGGAGGTATGGGCCCTCATTATTATAAGTACTGTTTGTATTCAGTGCAGTCTAGAAATGATCTTCCTTTCAAGAGAGTCATTTCAGTTGTATTTATTAAAGTGCCACAACTTTAAAAAAGGTACAGTTCAGAGTCAAAAACGAGTATAATGCTATGTACTGCAAACTGAGAACTGGCCTTTAGCTGTAAAGAGAAATTGCCTCCATTGAAACTGATGTTCTTTTGACACATTTTGCTCCAGGCTAATGGCTACAGAGGCACAGACCTTACTCTGCAGGATCCTACATGCAAAGCAACAGAAAACACTACACATTACATCTTGGAGACGTCTTTGACTGGCTGTGACACCACCCCTTTCCCCTTTCCTAGTGGCTCACGTGTGGTTTACATCAATTCTGTAAGTACAAATAGGTTTGGATTGAGAAACTGTACATAGGTTCATATAGGTTCGGATTGAGCAACACTAGCAGGATTGTAGGCAATTGCAGGATTGTTGGCAAAGTTTATACAGTAACCCATATGGTTGAGAATAGTTTTAAGGTGTGTAAGATGGTTGTGACTTTATAAGCCTGTGTTGAATATATCAGCGGTATAGGTTTTCCTAAAATTTATCAATATAAAAAATAAAAAAATAATTATAACAATGCAGGAGTATGTCATTAGGAGGCCTGACTGGCAAGCAGGTGTCTTTTTTTAAATGTGTTCTTTTTGATTGATTTTATTAACAGGTTACAAAGGAAAAGAAAAACCATAATACTCCAGGAAAAAAAAAAAACGTTAGTGTAAAACAAAACAAATTAAAATAAATAGGACTCTCCAGTAAAAATCTATGTCTAGTTGTGTTCATGCTTTCCCTTGTGCTTTTTTCCCACGTATATTTTGCAGAATGTTCTAAGAATATCTCTATGGTCATCTACAACACATGATGTTATAGGGTGATGCAAAACGTTTGGCCATAGCTGTATATACATTTACTGCATATATATATAAAAATGGAAAAATATCAAAATCCATTTCAAAGGGAGCAATGCCTTCTGTAATGAATTTAAGGACAGTGTGTGCTCAGCTATTGTGAAATACTGTACTGTGGTAAGTTCTCTTTGTTGTGGTTACCCTTGTGTTGTTGTTTTTGTTGATGGGTAGATCATGATAAACCAATCCTACCCTGGAGAGGGAAGTGGTTTGCTGAGTGATTTTGAGGACATGGAAGAGTCTGAAGATAATGGATACTCGGCGGACGCTGAGGAAAATGTGAGAAACGGACTCAAAACCATCTTGGTAGGTCCTTATCTCGTCACTTCCATGATCCCGCCCATGTGCAGAAAAGGGCTTTCAGCTGGGACATACTCAATACATTCTTTACATGAATATATTCATTGACACATTGAATGTGTTAAATATATCTTTGCTAAGTGATATGTATGTTACTTTTTACATCCACACAGTGTTTTATTTCCCTTACCGTACACTGCAGTACCTCATTACTTCCCTCAGTGTGCAAGGAATGTAGAAGTACAGTGTGACTACTGAGAATAGGCAGTAACACATGTACCATACATTCTTAATGTTTGCCTTGAGGGGGTTAGGCTTCCTGGAAATTAAGCACACATTTACTGTATATTGCTGTTGTCCCCGATTTCATTCACATGGCTCAGGGTAGATGTTATTTAGTAATACCTATAACCTTGGATCCCTGGTTGGTATAAGCTTCAGGTTCACATTGAACTTGGAAGGAGGACGTTAATTATTATTTTTTTTATCCTAGAATAAAATAACCCATCTACTGGTATGTAACAGAAATATGTTGTTGTTTTGGCCGATGCTTTCTTCTTTGCGATTATTTTGTAAGGATTGTGATTTTTGTTGGCACCAATTTTTAATTCTAGTGAAATCTTTAACGAACATAACGAAAGCTAAGTGTTGGTTTGCTGGAGAATTGCACATTTTCCAAGTCTGGAGTGTGTCATTCTCTTTACTAATCAGTTAGCTCTCCTTCCTTATCTTTCAGTTCAACTGTACGTACGGAAAGCCAACAATTCCAGAAGGCCCACCATTCAGACCTGGCGTGGCCAACAACAATGTGACCTTCAGTATGGAATTCTACAACACGGCTCTCTTCCTTTCTCCAGCCCAGGCTCTCTACATGGCCGCAGAGAACAGACAAGTCTTTGTAGAGGTAACATGCTGCGCAATTCCCTGCATGTTAGTACCCCCACGTGCCACTTGTAAAAACACAAAGCAGCCCTGTCCGTTATTATTTTTCTCTTTCTGGTTTTGATTTTCCTTTATGTAACCATTGTATTTGAGATCTGTGTCTTTGGTAGACTACTGTTATTCTTCCAATACATCTTCAGATCAGTTCCTTCTGCTCAGAGTCTGCATATTCCATGTACATATGTACGTAATGTCCTGCATTTCTAAATAATATAAACACTGCCTTACTTATGATCAAAACATTTAGTCTGGATCATGGTCGCTTTCACTGGCTTGTTAAGATCCTCAAGGCTTGGCCGGGGTCATTGTTTGTGTGGTCTGGCTTTTGTTTCCAAGGTGATGAAGTAACCTTTCATCCTCATAGATTGATAGATTGGGTTCCCACACAAGCTACTTGTATTTAAGTTCAAGCTGTAACGATGGGGAACCCCTTATGAAATGATTGGCTTGCTGTAGATCTGGTTTAGGACAGGCAGGTAGAACATTATTTTTATTTTAACTGTTGTCATCGATCATCAGGAAAAACATGACTAGGAAACGATATGTATATCACTTTGCTTTTAAAAGAATGCAAAAAATATTTGGGTCACAGTGCAAATGGAAGACCAACAGGGTGCCACATCTTTGAGGAGTGTAAATGACCCATACTGTCTGTGGATCACAAAGAAGGATTTGTACATCCTGTAGACTAGTGCAAACCGGATAGTGGCTTTTAACCTTCACAGTTTTTCTGCAAGGTCTGTTCCATTGTAAAGAGACAGGGGATGGGGATGGGGATGAGGACAGGGGGTTGTGCATAAAGTTTAGCATCTGGTTTTCTGAGGTGGTAGGGGTTGTAACTGGCACATTGTGATTATTGACTCTAATTGATGAAGTGGGTTTACTGGGATTTCAGTTTCAGAATCGTGATGAGGATAGCCCCCTTTTTGCATTCAATTCGATGGATTCATAAAACAAATTGATGGCAGTTATGTAAATTGATTTTATCCGAATCAAAATGATGACAGTTTGGAGGATCTCATTGAAACCCTTGCAGACCGGTTCACCAGCTTACTTAACATTACAGGAGGAAACAATTATTGAATTAACACCTTTTTATGGAAAAGTTTTGGATTATTACCAGTTTGCACTTCCTTTTTTCCAAATCTGGGAGCAGACTTTGCTAAACGCTTGGTGAACAGGATCCTTTACGTATACATTGAAATCCATGGCAATGTATTGCTGTACACAGATGAAAAGGATGTCAAAAGGAAAAGTGTGATGTGTTTTTACAGCACACTGGGAGATGGTAGAGAAACGCTTGGAATATAGCAGCCAGGAGCAATGAGGACTGTGATTGTAGACAGGCTAGGGTATGTTTTAAAATCTTGGCAGCGCAAGATAGCCTTTAGCAGACAGATGTGTAGCTTGTGGTTTCTGAAAAGGAAAATCGTATGGATAATAACTAGAGGAAATGCCTTGTGGTTTGAGACGGAAAGATCCTCTTAAAATGTTGAAGTGACCAAAATCTTACGACAGAATTGTGTGATTTTTGGAACTGTGACAGTATTTAACAATATTCTTTGAGCTTGTTTCCTTTATTTCCAAGTCTTTTGCTCTTCACCAACTAAAAATAAATACATAAAAAAAACCTACTGATGTAATAAAATACT
The DNA here is from genome assembly GCF_902713425.1 of Acipenser ruthenus. Classification (NCBI taxonomy): domain Eukaryota; kingdom Metazoa; phylum Chordata; class Actinopteri; order Acipenseriformes; family Acipenseridae; genus Acipenser; species Acipenser ruthenus. The sequence goes on along the minus strand of NC_081198.1, from coordinate 4,949,662 downwards.
GGCCAAACATGCTTGTTCTTAAATTAAACTGAGTAGATTTCCATTCTGTCAACCCTAATACGTGTAGGTTTTTCAGTACTAGGGTTAATCATGGACCTGGGACAATATCGAGTTTAAAAATTTTTCTGCAATTTAAAAAAAGCAAACTGAGAAAAATTACAAAAACTCTTCTTGTATACGTTATTCCTTTCATCATTTTAATGGCATTCTAAAACTCCAGTGCAAAATTCTAATCTTGAGCTGGGTTTGTAGGAGCAGAGAGGGTCTTGTAGCCCACTTCACACACTTACAACCCTGTTTCTGTGATCTTGTCTTTATACAGGTCTCTGTAACCAAGACTGACCAGGAACTTGGTTTTGCAATTCAAACCTGCTTCATTTCACCCAGCTCGCTCCCCAACGAGCGCTCAGACTACATCATTATCGAGAACATTTGTCCGAAGGACGAGTCGGTGGTGTTCTACGACCCGCAGACGGTGGACTTCACAGAACCACACGCGCAAATGGACAAGAAGAGGTTCAGCTTTGTGTTCAAGCCCAAGTACAACACGTCACTGCTGTTCCTCCACTGCGAGCTGACCTTGTGCACAAAGAAGGAAGTGGACAGCAAAGGGCTGCTTAAGGTCAGTTATATAACATGTAATATCATTTGCTGCATATAAAAAATAGATTAGGTCTTAACGGACATTTTGAAAAGCAATTTGTGACCTGTTCAAATAGGTAAGGTTTCAACTTAATTATTGTTTTGTTTTGTCAATATTTGTTCTGATTAAAGCTACATGAAAGAACTTAAAAGGTTTTCCACGAACCGTATTTCATCTGTTTTGAAATGCAACTCTTCAATAAACCTCCAAAATACCCATTTCCAGGAACTGTTCACCCAAAACACACATTTCTGAATTGCAGCATGCAAACGACACGCAGTCAGCCCTAATGAACTGAGCAAGCATACAGCACTATTACTCACGTTACCCACAATGGAAAGAGCTAAGATTCTGAAAGATTAATGGTAGCAATTGAATTTTCCCCTCAACATCTTTAGTGGGCTTCATTTTAATGCAGTTATTTAAGGAACCTGCAAATTACCCCAAATCAACAAATGGGTAATTATTGTAATATACTTGGAGAAAAAAAAAAAAAATCTCAATCATTTCTATCCAGCATCTCTTTGAAAGTGTAACTAACTGTATAAGCTCACATAAAAAAATGTATAGTTCTGCCACTAGAAGAATATAATTGAATATAGTTTTAATGGTGATTTTAGTTTATAAATGTGTGGAATAGTATTACTGGGCAAATGAGTGCTGTGGTATAAATGACATAAAGGCATGTCTTCATGTAATATTTACACGAGAAGTATTTAATTGTCTTCATGTAAGATCTTGTTAAACAACTTTGCGCTGAAACATCTATCAAAATTTGTATTATGTTTATTTTTAGTACTGCTATAGTATCCTTGGCAATAAGTTTTCCTGAATGAGCCCAAAGTGAAGGAAGGCATAACATGTTATTGTATAATACCATAATGTTACATTTTACATGTAAATTTTGTGACTTGAATCACATTCATATAAATACCTATCTATCTATCTATCTATCTATCTATCTATCTATCTATCTATCTATCTATCTATATATATATATATATATATATATATATATATATATATACATACATAGAGTGATTTATAAACAATTGGGCTCTGCCATGTGTCTGGCCCATGTTAATGCTTTGATTTCAGTTAGCTTGAAGATTGTCCAGAATAGCGGCCGTGATGCTGCATGTTCTTATTTATTTTGTGTCCTGGAGTTCGGGTTTTGAAGTGTTTTTAAGCTTCAGATTCCACCCTCAAGTCCTCTGTAGTAAGCAGACATAAGTAATGCGGATACTAATACTAATACTAATAATCTGCTCTGGGAAATGTTGTCCATTAAGTAACATTAAGTAGCAGCCCTGATCTCACTCTGCTTGTTTTCTTTACCCTGCAGTGCATCCCGCCGGATGAGGCCTGCACCGCGGTCAATGGGGACATGATCATTCAGATGTTTAAGCACAGAAAGACCACCACCAAGCCACTGGTGGTTGTGTCCGATAAGGGCAGGACAGCTGGTAGGTTGCTTTTTACATGGAGTTTTTTGGGGGGGGGATAAATAACACGCACCCTCAGCACACACCTCATGTGCTACAATATGAGGAAACAAAATATATTACGGTATGTATTTGCTTACGATTGTAAGTCGCCCTGGATAAGGGCGTCTGCTAAGAAATAAATAATAATAATAATAATAATAATAATATACAACAGCTATATACTGCTTTCCAATTGCTTTCTGGACTGATTTAAAACTTGGCATATATATATATATATATATATATATATATATATATATGTACACTCTTGTCATAGCATTGAGTTTTCAGTATCACAGCACACAGGTTGCCTAACTAGACAGGGAGACAATAAAAAAATATCGGTATTGTAAAAAAATTGTCTTTGATGCAACATTTCGAACATATTTTTACATTTAAAAAGTAGTCACTTTGTGGGGTGCTGACACACAAAGCACTGAAAAAGTTGGAGCGCATGGACAAAGTCATTAAAAGCATTTTGTGACATTATAACACAATCTTAATTTCTCATTGTTGTAAAGAATAATATGTGCAGGATCGTTTACCATCTGGAGCGTGTTAGTTTTCAGTGTTCTGAATGATCTGAACGCAGAGGCACAGGGATGGGGACCAGAAATCCCTCAACCTCAGCTCTGCCACATGTGCATGTTACCATTTAAATGAGGTGCGCACCAATGGAATACAGCTAGGGGCAATTCAAGAACAGTTGTTTCTGCTTAACTATTCTGAGGCCCTCAGTCAGCAAAGAAATAATGAGCATGAATGTTAAAAAAAATATATATATATATATAAAACACAATAATATATTTTAGCTCATATATATATATATATATATATATATATACAGTACACAAACACACACACAACACAATAGAGTCATATATTTGCTCACTTATCACAAGATAATTACATAAACAAAAGCAGCAGTTCTTATTTTAACATGTATGTGTACTTATTATTTTTGGTATAGCATGGTATAGTTACCATGTAATTAACACCATTTAGTCTTACCTAATTCGGGAAGGTGGTTGTGGTTATGTTGATTAACATACATCAGCACCCATTTGCAGATGTATCCCATTATTTATAATAATAGGTTCTATAAATTAGTTCTCCGGGGTTATAATAAGGTAATAAATCAAAGACATCATCTATGCTTCAGTGAAAACCCCAAAGCATTGTGCTGGACCTGACCTGAGCTGGTTTAGCCTGGTCTCTTAAAAAAAAAAAAAATAGGGGCCATTTGTGGGCAGCCGGTGGACGAATAAATAATTGCTTGAAAGACGTAGCTGTGCATTTTGTTTTATTACTCAGCGACTTTGAGGAATTTACCTTTTTTTTTTGCTAGAAATAGCAAGCTGAAGGGAAAATTGATTCATTTATTTCATTTATTTCAATTGTGCATTCCTCTGGCAATCAAACACCATTTCATTTGGCTGACTTGGTTAAGGGTCCCTGAGAAATGAATTTGTGTGGTCTTGTTCCATTACAGAATAGCCCAAGTTACAGGTTAATAGACACCAGAAGTACAGAAAGTGTGAGGAATAAAAACCAATCTCATTGATAATCAAGCCAGAGTGTTGCACTGTGACCTGCAAAAAAAATACTACTCTTTGAGGGAACTAGACACTGTAAAGCGTTAAAGAATACTGTTTTTTTACTTCATGGCTTTCACTCAATGTATTGCTCTCTTGCAGAGAACAAGCTTCTTTGGCAATGGCCTGTCTGTCCTTATGTCATGCTTCATTTTTAGCGATATCGTGAATTATGATTAAACTTGGTACGGACATTTCTTACCACATGTTCTTGGTAACAGGGCCATGGTAACATGGACCTTGTCTCATTAAAAATAGAAACACATCATGATTGTGTTTTATGTTTTACAACTGAAGTACAGCAATAAATAAACTGAAGGATGCACGTAAAAGGTTAACAAACACAAAACATATTGCTAAGGTTATATTGTGAAATAAAAGAGTAAGCTAAGGCAAATGGTTTTCCATTTTGAATTTATCTCCAAGATTACCTCTTTGCAGGTGTATAGTTAATTAAAAAGCTTAGGGATAAATGGACTTTATCAGACAAAGTGACTGGGATTAGTAAGATAGCATCCATCAGGCATCGTCCTTTGATAATGCATATGTTGAAAAACTGAACAAGACCATTCAGCACATTTTTATACTGGTGTATAACTTCAGACATACTGTACTGTACCCTGTACACTAAACTTTAACTGACCGTGTCCATGGTTTACAGAAAAAAAAAAAATGTAATTAAATATACAAAAAAATGTTCTTCTTTAACAGACTAGAAAAGATTCTTGGGAAACAAATTAATTTAATGCAGCAAAACTTAAACGGAAAATACAATAGTTAATATGGTCCACTTTATTAGTCAAATTTTCTTTCTTTTCTTTTCTTTTATATTACAGATAATTTCAAAGACGACCCAATAAAAGAAGCTGACAAAAGTCCCCAGCCATCATGTGAGTATTCTACACATGGACCACTGCTGTGAGTCTCTGTGTGTATACAGGGCAGTAAGCCATAGAACAAAAGGGAATGTCCAGTCTGATGTAGTGCAGGATACCATTTGAAGCTTTGTCTCCACTTCTGACCTGTGCTGTTTGTAAAGACCACCTGCCTCTATAAACTTCGTTTAACTAAAAAGCTCTGTATTTTTTCAGCTATTAATGGGAAGGGGTGCAGGTTTTCAGGTCTTGTCCGTTGAGTCCCTGCTCTGCCTTGCCTGTCTTGGCAGACCATTGATCTGGGGCAGAAGAAGCCAGCGTGTTTGTCTTGAATCTGGATACTTTAACTAATAGAACGTAATGTACAGTCACAAACCGTAATACATACAATAACTTTGCGCAAATGTCATACACCTACATGTCACATGCACACATACAGAGCCGCCAATAATCTTAATCTATGTAAATGATATATACGCATAAACCACATGCTGTTTCCTTTTATAAGACTGTGCATATACAGTAAACACGCACACAGGGAAATGTACTCCCCTGTAAAATGGATCACGTATAACATCCAGATGCACACCAGTGTTTCGCTGTGCACATTTTCATAACATTGGAGCAAAGTCTAAAGACTAAAAACAATGTAACTGTGTGTTGCAGATGTTATGCATGGCTTGGACACGGCGACTGTCGTGGGAATCGCGTTTGCAGCTTTTGTGATCGGTGCTCTGCTGACGGGGGCCCTGTGGTTCATTTACGCAAACACAGGTACGTTTCTTACTGGGTAGATCATTCGCTTGATCAGTGAGAGCTCTGTTAATCCTGATTGAGAAACATACTGTAATAGCAGAAACTTCAGCATGGCCATCAGGGTGTTTTAAAAAGGCAGTCCAAGTAGGAAGCAACACCTTTTGGACTGGGAGCTTTTACTTTTTTTAATTCCCGGGGGGGGGTGGACGACTGCTTCAATGTATAAAAGTACCTAGTTACCTCTACTTTGAGGTGTTTTTCATTTGTCTCCAAATAGGGTCTTCACTGAGCACACGTTGACTATTATAATACCATTTAAAGGGAAAGTCTCCAGCCCACCCAGCTAGCATTACAGCAGGTCTCACGGAACAACCCTGTGGCTTCACAGGAGATACACAAGCAAGCAGCTGCACACCCTGGGGTCACAGTTCTTCTTGAAACCCAGCACTGCTTGGACAGTATCTGCAATGGAAACTCAATGGATTGAAAAACTATTTCCCCAGTGGTTCCTATACAGTTCCACATTGGTACCTATGTGCTGATGCAGCCATGTATTAGCATAATGGAAAATATTACCATTGTTATTCAATTTTTCCAATGACTCCTGCCGTTGTCCCTGGGCCTGTGCTGCTATTGCCCCATACAGTAGTTCATTATTGCACTTGTTGCTTATTACAACACATGAACACTACTAGCAAATTGATTAAAAATAATAGTTTAGGTAATACATTTTGAGTGAGTTTACTAAAAGTTTGTGTGTTTGTGGAGGAGGGGTGATTACAGGTGAGACCTTGTCTTGTATAAATGCCTCCGCCACAAATAAACACTATCAAAATTGAGTGTTTTAAATAAACATTTTCATAACAATGAGGCTAATGTTATATGAGTGGTTGGAAAATTTGCAGTCTCAGAATAGTAAGGAGAGACTTGTATGTGATCTACCAAGCTCAGTAAAACAGTATATCCCTAGCAAGAAGTGTTAGAGTAATGTGTGTCTTTAGTACTAGGTGTTTTTTTTGATGCATGTTTAATAAGTGCTATAGAGCAGCTATACATTCTTCTGGCACAGCTGAGAGCTGAAATGAATGCAGCACTATTAGTCACCCTCACAAGATCAGTGTATCTAGGGACTAATGTTATTACTGGCTGTCCACCATGAAAGAAATGTAGTTTCTTTCATCTACATTCTGCTTTAAATGTTTCAATTCCCTGGTTAAATAAGAACGTTTAACCAGGTGCAAAAACATGTTAGTGCACACGTACTCATGCACCATTACTTTCGGGAGGAATGGTGTACAGTATGTACCCTCCTCCCGAGAGAAGTGCCATTGTAATGCGATTATTGTGGTTAAAACCACTTACCCTTTTGAGGTGTTATTACAGTTGTCATTTCTCTTAAAAGGAATGTCAAACCCAAAAAGACATGAGCCATAGGAGGCCATGCATTAAATGGATTAGAATATAAAATAACCACGTATATTGCCACATATTTTAAAACGTTTACTCTAGATGAGGCCATCCTTATCATCCAGGTTTATGTCTTTGATTTTAATAAAACTAAGAGAAAAAAATATGTGCAGTATAAACTCTATAGAGTGCATGAAAAATTGGGTACAGGTTAAAATGATGGGTAGGGTAGGTTACAGCAAACCAATGTATTTTTTATTATGACCTGACAGGCAGAACCAGTGTAACATTCGCTCAAAAACTGTTTGGCCACAGTAGCCGTCTTCACGTAAAAACAGCCCAGAGGAATGAGACATTGTGTGGTATAAGATACCTTTCAGCCCTGCAGCCCCGTCAGGTTAGTGGGTGACAGGCACACTGGCAGAGCAGTGTGGAGAAGCCAGTGGCTGTGTTTTACCTTGTTTGTGGAGAGACAGCAGGTTGTTGCCTCCGGTGCTCTGAACCCCAGACCCTTCGCAAAGATTTTCTTCAATGCCAAAATACAAAGAACAAAAGTTGTGGCAGGAATGTGAGGCAAGGCTGAAGTGTGGCTGGAGTACGGTGTTAAGCTGGCAGCTCCTGATGGCTGTGCTCTTGTTCTGTAATGGAACAAGAAGGAAGTGAAAAGCATTTCTGTTTAGCTAAAGCAGCAATAGTAACAGGCGTTGACAGAATATGGCTGCAGGTAATCTTGCAGATACTCGAGTCCTAACAAATGTCTCTGCTAATAATAATATAACCTCCTATATAATCTCCTATAATCTCCTTAAAGAGAATCAGGTAAGTTGTAAGTGGAAGGATTATATATATATATATATATATATATATATATATATATATATATATATATATATATATATATATATATATATATATATATAATCTATCTATCTATCTATCTATCTATCTATCTATCTATCTATCTATCTATTAGCTCAAAGAGCCAGCTGCCCTATATAAGCAAATACTGTATCAGAGTATACATTTTTTTAAACATTTCCCCATTAATCTGTATCATTTGAGGTATCAGGTGACTTAGAGCAAAGCACTCAACTGTGAAGCTTGAAAGACCCAGGGGACTTTTTTGACCTGAAAAAAGAAACAAGGACCAAGGGTCACAAATGGAGATTAGATAAAGGGGCATTCAGAACAGAAAATAGGAGGCACTTTTTTACAGAGAATTGTGAGGGTCTGGAACCACCTCCCCAGTAATGTTGTTGAAGCTGACACCCTGGGATCCTTCAAGAAGCTGCTTTATGAGATTCTGGGATCAATAAGCTACTAACAACCAAACGAGCAAGATGGGCTGAATGGCCTCCTCTCGTTTGTAAACTTTCTTATGTTCTTATGTTCTTATGTCCTTGTGTTCTTACAAGTAATATATATTTGGTAGGTGCTACTGAATAGGATTTCACCTAGAGCTTCCACAAGGCACTTATCACATACCTGTTGCTGATCGCACCAGAAATTATTCAATAATTATTAGTTTCCTCTGCTGATCCAAAGAGTTAAATGTCTCAGATAGATATAGGCTGCGTTTAGGGAGGCAGCCTTAAGGTTTAGAGAATTCTCCCAATCCAAATGTCCCGCTTGCTTCTATTTCTCTTGTACTCTTAGTCAGCTGTCTTTTTGTATTATTATTATTATATTATTATATTTTATCCAAGTTAGTCCAAATCTCTAAAGCTTATATATTTGCAGAGTGGTGGTATCTCACACTTGGAGTTTTATAAAACTGTCTTGAGAACATGATCCAAATAAATAAGCAGGCGTGTTAGGAGATGCTACACAGACCTACCTTAAGAAAACATAGTATATCATGATTGGTTTTTTTTTTTTTTTTTTTTGCTACATTTTAATAAGAATTAAACTGAACCTATCCAGATGGGATGTAAGGGATGATTACACACAATCTCTGAATCAGGTTAAGCTGAGGTTTTGAAACTGACAAAAAAAGAGCATGCAGACTTCCTGAGTAGGAATATTGCTGACAGTTTGTCCCTTAACGGAGATAACAAAGTACATTTCCAAGTTACTCTCTAATGAGTAACAGCCTGTTTACTGTCAATAGCTGGATGTCTTCCCACTGGCTAATTTAAAATCCCTGTCTTTCGTTTTCACACTGGCCTCATTATCGAAAGTAACCCCAGCTTCTGAAGGCATAATAATAGAGGGAGCAGAGCGAATTGAATATGTTATTTGTTTCTCTGTGGAGCAGATTATGTTTATTTACTTACAAGTCTAGACATAAGCTTTAATTTCTATCATGAATTGCCAGGACGGTCCTCAAGTCTTACTAATTATACAGTAAAAGAAATGTAGTCCATCCAGACTTGGGCTTATCTCACTTTAATATTAGGGTATCAGTAAACTTGGCGGCCAGGAAAAGGATTTTAATGAGGTTGGGTGGTGGATGTGTATTTAAAAGGCACATTACTTTGAGAGTGTGCAGGATGTCACTGTAAACAGAATAGGGGTCTTGCAGGCCTTTTCCTGGGTAAATCATTGGAATGTTCGACAGACTTTTCTTTTAAAGCAAACGGGAGGATGCAATCAGCAAACAATAGAGCAAAGCAGGTCATGTCACAGCACAGAGATTGCTGTCACATTATGTGTAGGAAGCATTCATTAAAAAAAAAGTTCGGAAAATACCCTGCTTTTAAAGCAAAACAAGATCTGCTGTCATCATTTTAGCTTTTGGAAAATTACCTGTTTGACTCTAGTCCATACACCATATGAGGTGCAATTAAAGTGAGAAAAAAGCCCCTTCAATCGAATTTGTGAAAGGTTTGGGAGAGATGAACGTCATGTTTGAGAACTTTCTAGACTGAAAGGCATGTATTATTATTTTATTGTATGTTTTATTTATTTATTTGACTTGAATTATCTGTACCTAAAAGGAGACCCTTAGCTGAAGAACTGAGAGTGAGCGCATGTTCTGATTTTAGCAGTCTTTTGGCAGGGATTAGCAGAGTGGAGGGGCCTGAAAAAGGGAATTTCGATAGCTGCTGTTCCTCAAGTCCGACGGGGGGGAAAAAAGCACTTTTTTATGGCTTTTGATAAACGATCGGTTTGCAAACTGGCAACATCCAGAAGTGTCCTCTTATAGCTGCACAGGAAGGGAGGGACCAGCACAAACAACAGACGGATGCAGAGCAATTTCACATTTTTAGAAGAAGAATAGAAAAATGATATGAACAACACACGCTTTAAAATCTCGAAACTTCACCATTGCCAGAAAACATTCCATTCAAATTGAGGACTACAGTTTTCTATAATCGTAAAAATGTATCAAAACAGTTTTTTGTGAATTGCAGGAAGAGCAGAAACCCACAGAAGAAATGTAGACAAATATATAAGCCGTGGTGTTCCATATACATTATATTTAAAGTGTTAAAGTACAGGGTACTGAAGTTTATAGCTGAATAGAACTGCTCTGCAAGATGAACAGGCAGTGAATGAATAGGCAGGTAAGCACTCGTTGCTATGGAGACTCACTCCACCTATAAGTTTATTGAAAGAGATGTTTCCAATTGGATAAGAGGACGCTGCCGCTATATCTTTATAGGCTAATAAGCAATCCCATATGGTCATCACAAACTTTAAAAACACTCATTCATATAGTAACACTTTTCAAGTCTTTTTCAAAGTCTGTATGCACACACACGCACATCATACAGTGACAGCTGTACTTTTTTAAATTTACACATTTGCAGCCGTAAGATTTCAAAGATGTGCAAACGCTGTGGCTTTTCCTGTTGTTGATATTTTAACAGTTCTGCTTTATTGCTTTCACCAGGTGAGACAGCTGGAAGACAACAAGTGCCCACATCTCCCCCGGCCTCTGAAAACAGCAGCGCGGCCCACAGCATCGGGAGCACACAAAGCACTCCCTGTTCAAGCAATAGTACGGCCTAACCCAGGGGAGTGTGGAGCAGCCTGGGAGCACAGGAAAAAGGGCATGGGTTCACAGCGACTGTTTGTTGATGTTAGCTTTCCCAGGATGAAAGGAATTATAACTGGTTGCTTTTGAAAGCAGAGAAGTGTTTTTTTTTTTTCTTTAAAAGAAAACACCTGATGTCCCTTCACAAAACAAAACAAAACAAAACGTTTAGACGTGTGTGACAGAACTGCTAATTACCCTGCACTGGGAACTGTTGAAAGGGGTTGAGTTCCTGATGTGAAATACAGGACAGTGTTTTTTTTTGTTTTTTTGTTTTTTTTTGGTTTTGTTTGTTTGTTGTTTTTTTTCAAATGCTGCTTTTGTTCATAGAAAAGGAAAATCGTGATTTCATTTTTGTATTCAACTTCTTCAGTATGTTCTTGTAAAATGTATGCAGTTCATGGATGATAGAAGATGACAATATGGTTTTATAGCCAAACAAAATAAAAAAAATAAACAAAACTCAAGAGACTGTCTCAAAGTAAATGGCTTCAAATTACACTTTAATGATTGTTTTACCTTTCATTAACCTGAGTGGTTCTGAGTTCTAGAGAATGTTGGTTGAATTTAGCTAAAAGCCATTTAGACTGCTAAATACATGAGAAACCGAACTCAGAACGACTGCAGACATATTAAAAAGTAAAAAAAAAAGAAGTAAAAAAAGTAATTTGAAGCTATTTACTCTTTAATTTTGTGTGCATATTGTAAATAAGTAGTGTTAAAACAGTACAAAGATATATATATATATATATATATATATATATATATATATATATATATATATATATATATATATATATATATCATTAGAATACAAAATGTTCCAAATGAATTCCATTGCAGTGACGTTTCCGGAAGACGTAACTGATTTGTATGGAAGATGATAATAAATACAATTACAGGATTGGGCATTATAAATGAATAAAGATGATCTATTGAAAATAAATAAATGAATGAATAAATAAATAAATGCTAATTAAATATGCTTATTTGGGGGTTTACACCACTATCTTTATTTTTAAAAATAATTTACATTTATATATAGATAGATAGATATTCCACACTGTATACCTGTAAATACATTCTTCCGCTACATTCTTAACGTCACTCTGGAAAGCTGAAAAGATTACAGTGACATGATTCACTGGAGGGCACCGTCGTTCCTGACGTCATTGTAAATATATAAATACAGATACCCAGAAACATGACATTTAAAACCGCCTCCCAGACGACACTTCTGATGTCCAGCCACCATTTACACTACCAGCACCTCTCATATCATACTTTAAAGCATTTTTATCAAGTGCCTTCATTAAACCAATCGGAAGTATTTGATTGGGGAAAAAAATCTAAATAGGGCAGGAGGGAAAATAAAGTTTATCGATGCAGAGGTTTGATTGTTCGAATTCTGTAGTGTATATATTTTGGATAGAAAAAAATATGTGTTCATGTATAAAATGTTACCTGTGAACTAATTGCTTGTTTTTACTCAAAAACTTATAACAATGTTTCTTGCTGCAGTTCATGCCTTGTTAGAATGTCGTTTATCTCTATTAAATATGTGTTGTATGTAAAACGTTTATAGATGTCTTCAGAGAAGACAACAGAGTATTTTAGTAACACAGCTATATTTTTTACTATTTTTGTGGACTTTGTATAAAGTCATATTTGTTTTAAAAACATGTACTTAAATAGAGCCAACCTATACACTTTTTAAAATTCATTTACTGTGAATTTTGTTTTTATCCCCGTGCCATCTAATTGTATTTTTGCTACTATTTTGTAAGTCCCAGTCCTCTTTTCTTCCTTGTGTGAGTTACGTTTATGTGTAAATGTGGTTTGCTTTTGTGAATAGGCGTGCTTTAAAAAATAACCATCAATGGCATTAATTCATAGAAATTGTATTCAGCTCAAATACCAAATGTAATCTCACGATTTGTATTGTTTGTCAAGTGCTTTATTTTGTGGGCTAAATTCAATAAAAGATACAGGGAGAATGTAGAAAAGTATTATTATGTTAGTCTATTGTTCTTTGTTACAAAATGTATTATTAATTTAAGGTTTGGGGAGGTAAAAAAAATCTGGCTTTGAAATTCAAAAATAAAAAATATATTTTATGACATACAAGTTAAATCACTTATCTATTTTTTTCTTAAACTTGTACATTTGTGTCTTTTAACGAATATTACCCACAATCCTCACATTTGGAGGGATATATCCCAGGAAACACGGCAGCTGTTTTTCAGCCATGATCATGGTGCGATCCTGAATGTTTCACAATAAAGCATTTTAAGCTTTGTCATAAAGCATTAGTGTGACAGACAGTACTGAACACTTCAGTGTACTAACTGCTCTGCTACTACATTATGAATACGAGCCCTCGCGAGAGTGAATGATGCTTTTTTTCCTGTCTTTCTATCTAGAGAATAAGCTGTGGGGGAAGGCTGGTAATCACTTACATTGCCTATAAAAGGTTTTGATAGCATTCCAATGGTTTTGTGGCTTCCCTTTCGAATGTGGTGGGCTCACCGGAACATTGGTCACTACAGTACAGTACCTCTGGCCCTTTAAAAACGTGGTCTAAGGCAGCTGCAGATTTCACAACCTTACACCATTTCGACAAACATTTTTTTCATTTTAATTAAGATTGTACATTTTCTCAACTTTTTTTTTTCTTTAAATGTAGGCCTAAATCTACCTCACTGTTTTTTTTTTTTTACTGCTAGTTTCTTGGCACTTGTGAGTGATGTCAGTTGGCTAATGTGCCTTTTGTATAGCCAGAAGCAGGGGTGTTCAATCAAACAAGAACGTGTGATCAATTACAGCGCAATATCCAACCGAACGCTAAGGCATAAATATTTCAGTCAAGACGGGCATATAAATTAACTTTTTTTTTCCCCCAAAGCACCCAGCTCATGTAACAGCTGTAGCCAGCTTGAACACCCCTTGCTTTTACATTTTCAGTTTTTAAAGCTATTGTAAAGGGTCTCAGCTGTAAATAGGTCTTTTGTATGCTTTTGTATGCATAATAAAGCTGTATAATCACTAAAGGTGGAGTCTTGTTATACTTTCTGTGGCCCAGTGTGGGTTTCCGGAAATATTTTTGAAGTCGTTGATGTCATATTGCAGGTTTTTTTTTTTTTTTTTTTTTTAATAAACATATTATTGTTTGGAAATGTTAAAATGAACAAGCAGTTCATAATTAATTAGGATTGTTAATAGCTCCATTATGACATAGTCACAAATCCAAAATCCAAAGCAATAACAACTATATAATTAGATTAAATTCAGGTTTCCTGCATTATTTTAAGCCCTTTTCTAAACTTCCCACATCATATTCCATTGATATCCGGTGGGCATACGTTCCTTGGAGCATTATTGATAAAATTGTTTCTATTGCGTTGGGTTTGTTCCAGGCTAATAGGTTGATTTCCATATTACTGGTAATAAAGTAATGAGATCAGGTCAATAACGTTCATTATCTTAGCAGTGGCTGTTGGATCAAATCCAAGGTTTTGGAGCAGTTACAGCTGTGGTTACGTCTCCATTGGTTATATTCTAAAGGCCTCCGAGCCAAATGAAAGTGGCATATTGAATCAGACCCGGCCTTTAACAAGCAGGAAAGAGGCCAATGACATCATCCCGGGGGACTGCTAGAGTTAACCAACATGACGGCTAAATATGAACCTTCCACTTTGAAAAGTGTGCTGTATGTGAAACAGCTTTACGAAAGGGGACGGAGCTACTGCATGTGCTTGTGTCTCTCTGTCATTATCTCTCTTCCTACCCCCGGTGTGTCTCCCTGCACCTTCACTGTGGCTAATGCAGACCACCATGAATCATTATGTGGTGCAGAGCAGTGCATGTAGATGAGCTTGTGGGTTAAAGACACATGTTTGCATGGCTCTGGACAAACTTTAAAGGGTTAACCAAGTTGCTTTATGAACTCCCCCTTGATCTATAAGGAGAAATATGGAGGTAGAAGACTATATCAGCTGTATCTAACCAAAGGAGTTCACATCAGCAGTGTATTATGTAGTCAGCCACTTACATATGGACAGAGTTAGAAAACCTATTTGGTCATTCTTCTAAACTTGGCTATTTGAAGCAGGTACTGTAGGTTGCATTTTCTATATTGCTTGCTAAAAGGCTGTTGCTAAAGAATGGCCAGATTGCACAGTCCAATGACACCCAGTGTCATCTCTACATTAATATTGAACTGACGTGAAAAGCACCTCCGGGCTGAGTTTCGCCTCGTAGTTTTAACTCCCTTAACCTCAAGCCACTTGACAAAGACGTCAGTCTAGAACAGAAGCAACAACAGCAGTTGCTGGGTCTGTGCAGATTAATGACAGTCTGCATTAGTTACATGGGTGGTTAAAGGGACCAGGTGACTCAAGAGGTCACACTGGAGGGATCAGAAAGAGCCCTGAGCTAAAAATGGTTATACTGCATACAGGACTAAAAACCTCTTTGAAGTGTTTAAGCTGCCCACATGGTTAAATGTATTATTTACATATTTAAGCTCATGTTGAAAATATTAGCTTGCTTGGAGAATTCTTATCAGTATATAAAAACGTCAATCCTCTTGCTTCTCTGAGCTAAAACAGAGCTTACATATGGCATTCATAGTCAACCTCCCCTAAGGATGCTGTATAGTACTGTAGCAGGAGGGTGGCTGACAGAGTGCCAGAATGCACCAAGGAAGAGGATGCGTGTGTGACTGCAGCTAACACTACAAGATGTTTTCTGTTGAAGCGCAGCGCAGAAGGCTAAAGAATGTAGTAAACATCCACCCATGATTTTTTTTTTAAAATGTAGAACAGGATCATGAGACAAAATAAGGCTTAGGTAGGTCACAGTTTTGGAACTCCCTTTGTGAATTAAAAAAAAAAAATTCTGTAAAGATTTACCGGCACCGCTACGGGAATGAGATGCATCTTCCTCGTGAAAAACAAAAACGAAAATAATGATAGAAACCAATGAATTTCTATTGTTGATGAGAAACTGGAAATTACTTAACCTTATATCTGAGTGCGGATTAAGTAATTCAATTCCATGAAAATCTGTTGACCATAATAGCAAAGTTGAGACTTCCCTCTATCATTCAAATGATCCTGTTTGACAAACAAAATAGGTCAAGCCACTTAGAAACTGGTTTCTGAAAACGAATGCTGCATTTCCCAAACCCCAGTGGTGCTCTGTCCTCTTGATAAGGCTGACTGAATGACCTGCATTCATTGCAGCTCTTTCACTGGTGCTGCACATTAGGAGGTGCTTGTGAACTTCCAAAATATCTTGATAAGTCGTTCTGTTGATATAAATCACTTTGAATTGTTTCGAAAAAGGCTTAAGTGGAGCGTTTAATAAAAAAGCTGAAAAGACGTAAATAAAACCTTAAACAATATTTACACAAGATGAAAAATAATAATAAGATAAATGACTTTCTTCTTATATATTTCACACACTACTTTCCCAGGGACCCCAACTCGTTTTTCAGCAAACTTCATTTTTCAGCAATACATCACTGACCACTACCGGCCTTGGCTGGAGTGGAAATGTCTTCAAAGACCACTGACAACCCATTTACTGAACCAGCTAAACCACCACAGACTCCAATTAATCATATTACACAACCCGCATTTTGATAACCAATAAACCTGGCCCCCGATTATGATATTTTCATTCTGCAGTACAGCTCTGTTTGAAGAAGAGAAGCTCATATACAAGTTGGTGGGTTGCAAGACCTTTTTAGAGGCCCCCTCCATTTCCAGATGTGACTATTTACTTCTGCCCTTATGTATCTAATACAGTCGCCCAACCACCCTTGTTTAAGAAATATGAGGCTTCTCTGTATCCAGTCCATTCTAAACTTCCTAATCTGGAATATTAAACGTACAATATATACACACATTCTAAACCATTTAAAAAGACGGAGGGAATTTTAACATGAATCTAAACTGGACTAACTTTGCGAGCATGCAAACTGAACCGACAGTTATCTAAAGTGTTAAGTGATGGTTCACTGCAATAAATTCTATTCTTGGTCAAGTTCCCACAAAATGACTTTGCCAACAACGTCAATGCTGTCTTCCTCCCTTACTAGCAGCGATTTACTCAGGATGATAAAGAGAAAATACACCCTTAGACTGACTAATAGAAAGATCGACCCACTCAAAGATTTCCACAGCTTAAAATAAAAAAAATAAAAAAATAAACACAGATAAAGGATGAAACTATATTGTCGTATTAGATTTGCTTTTTATTCCAAGACATCAAATTATACAATTGCAGTGTTCAGCGTGGTTCTTTGAACCCTTTCAAAGGGCCCCATTTGAGTTCTGTTTGGTGCACGACATAAAACTGGATACAGCAGCGTTTCATTTTTCTGCTGGAATTATAACCCCTCTCACCAATAAATTGCTAATACAGCTGGTAATGTAACAGTGCAGGAGGACAGTCTGTACACAACATTCAAGACAGGACTTTGCACAAACAAGCCTGATCATTGACTCTTTTTTCTTTCAGAAATGACACCCACACTTCCTCATAAAATAAAGGAAGTCATGCTAGTCAAATTTTCTGAAAGTGTCAGAGCAAACTAATTAGTGTTTGATTTCCATTAACTGAATCAACAGTGCATAATAGAACAATCTGGTGATGGATTAGCTCACAGATTTGAACTGAGACAAGGCCTTGGAATGCCAAGAAAAACAAAGCTGTGTCAGAAATCAACAGCAGGGACAACAACAACATCAATACAGCAGATGCTTTTTAATGTGTTGCTGTTCGGAGAATATTTTAGCACCAGACGAATTGAAAACCTGCAGATAGAAATCACTTAAATAAATACACCCTGAGCTGTTTAATGCTGGTTTTGAAACATTAAGTACTTTTATTCCACTTGTGAAAAAAGTGAGGAAAACAACCCAAGGAAAAAAGTACTACAGTATTAAGAATATCCTTATAGATTCTTTCATAGCAAACAGGACTTTTATTTAAAAACCCCATTGCATTATAGGTCAAAGAAAATAAGGACGTTTAAAGAACCCAGAGGATCCTCAAATGATCCATATTCTCAAAGGTCTGTGGATGCTGAACAGTTTAGGGTCCCTTAACAAAAAAAAATTAAGAGGAAGGAAATCAATTGCTTTAGAAGCCCAGATAAAGTAGCTGGAATGGGCTTCTCAGACTTAAAAACTTAAGTTCTCTTCAACACGGCTTCTAATTATTATTATTATTATTATTATTATTATTATTATTATTATTATTATCAGAAGCAGTGTTTAAGATCACTTTAAACTAAACACAATATGCTTATGTATATTTAATAATAATAATAATAATAATAATAATAATAATAATAATAATAATCAGTTCAACTTTAATAAAAGATGGTAGAACAACAAGTAGAGTGGTATCCGTGATGTAAATTGGGTTAAATAAAAATGCATGTGCAGTAAAACACAATTCCTACAAAGAGAAGTCTGCTCTTAAAACACTCCAGGTACAGTTTAAAAAAAGGTAACCCATACATTTCAAAAGAAATAGAACACACCAACTGCAGTAAGGGTTTTCAGTTGTTGTGTGCTGCAGGTAAATATCATGTGTAATTACAGGTTACCACTGCGAAACTCCAACAACAAGGCCAAAGCAGGAACATGCATCCAAGCAGCCTGTTTTCATCCATTTGAAATCCCATTTATCAGGAATAATCACTGAGGAGACCGTTTAAGAAGAAATTAAAAGCAAATGTTCACTCTTAAACAAAAGCCATTGCATGTTCAGCCAGTATCAGCGATAGCATCAGAATGATTTCAGAGGTCCCAATGTGTTTCAGATGTTCCCTGATGTATGCTTTACCACCTACGGCCATGCTTTGCTTTAACTTCTCTGGGGCTAAAAGTGCACTTTCAGATTGGGGTAAACCAAAAAAATAAATACATAACTAAAAACACTGCACAAGATTTCAGACCGAATGTTTTGCCCTTTAGTTTGATTGTGTTTTGTTGTGAAAACCCTGAGAAACAGCTGCACTTAGCTGATTTAGTGCGGTTGTACGCCTGTAAATGTGGTTTCTACATCCAAATCTAAAAAAACAAAAAGTTCTGAGGAGAGTGCCTTCACTTCCTTTATGATTATACTTTAAATTGATAATGGCCCTTGTTGTGCAGTTATGTCATCTGTGTTACATGGATTGAGTATACAGTGCAATTCATTAAATTCACTTTAACTCTTTAGTTATTCCAGCAAACCAACGTCAGAAGGTGGTAAAAATGTAATGACTTTTGACCTCATTTTTATGCGTGTTGCCAGGGTGACATGGACCTGTTTTTTCTTGTACCTGTAAAGCCTATATAATGTATCATGAAGCCAGGTTCAGTAAGCTCAATGGAACACAAACTCTAATTAAAAATAGCATTCTAGACAATGTTGAGAAGTTCAAGGTCAGCGCTCGGTCTCCCAGATCGTGTTATAATCAACCCTCGTAAAGTTGGTAGTTTATCCATCTTCAAAGGTAAGTCTGCTCCAGTGTTTGTCGTTTTCTTTTTCCATTAACAGGCCACGAAGGTTTCAGCAACAAAACGTAATTAAAATGACGTTATGCAATTGAACGCAGCAAAGTTTAGAAAGCGTCTTCAAGGGCCCATACATTCTTCAATTAAGTAAACCCAAAGCCTCCGCTTTCATTACTTAAACACAACCAGATGTTTTGCACCAAACCTACAATCGGATTAAATTTACACACACTCCTTGCAAACAGTAGACATATATTCCCAGATGATTACCTGAATAGCAAAAGACAGATGTGAAATCTCTGACTTCACTTCATGCGTCAAAATGGATTTTGCAGCCTGGGGCAAATTAAAAAAATTGGAAGTTGCAAGTCTCAAAAATCTTGAAAATAAAAAAAAAATAGCCTTCAGTTGCTGTCTGGAAAGTAGATAGTAGTCAACCAAAACAGTTGATGTATCTTCCCAGAAACAGCTTAGTCTGTATCCTTGATAACTTGTTGAGATGACAGATAGCTCACAGTAAGTAGGCTAAGTAACTCACTGTACTTTGGAAAAAATACAGGAAATTAATAATGATGGTTCACTGCATCTAGCTACACCAGTTTGATCATCGGTCTGCATTGCAGTACAGAGAGGGATACACAAATGTGTTTGCTTTAAAAAAAATATTTTTGTATTTTTTTGTTCCCTATGGAAGCAGAATTGTTTTGGCAGTGGTCTTTTGGAAGACCTTCAATGCCATTTAAAAAGAAAAAAAATCATGGAAAAATAAAGTTAGAGCAACATACTGCAGTGGATTGATTTTTTTTTTTCAAGCAGAACTAATTTCAGGGGGTTGAGCTGATAAAAAGTGAGCTTTTTTCTGTGGGGCTATGACCCAGCAATCCAAGGATTCCATGCTCTTTTTCCTGACCATTGCAAGCTTGATCCAAGGTTCACAGATTAGAGGAGACTATGGAAGTTGCTTGAGGAACGCTATTGTGGCTCAAACACAGATTCAGAACCACAGAGCACATGGAGCCGAGATGAAGAACACAAGTAATCTTTTGAATTATCAGGATATAGTTTCCCCTCCTTCACTATTCTATAAATGACGGATCTTCATGTTAAAGATTGGGTTCCATTTCAATCACACTACTGGTGCAGTGCGGGAGTATACAGGCCTGAGAGAAGGAAAGGATCTCTGCCAAGAGTGTGAAAAAAACAATAGCTACCTACTTTATGATTTCAGTTACAACTGACCGATTTTCTATCAAGTGGAGTTGGCTACTGCAGAAATCCCTAACTCTAGGATGTTATGGGTTCCAGATTTTGGCCAGTTAAAGAGGCCATCTGTATCAAGAAATGAATTAATCAAATGACATCCTTAAAGGAGTACATCATATAACTGTCTAAAAGTAAAAAAAAAGTGTCAAAGGGTCTCAATAAAATTGCCATGTCCACCTGTATAACCTCTTCTGTTGGGTATGGGTTTTGGCAGCACTGTATAGATATTCCTGTACACCAATTATAGGATTCCAATCTGCACGTTACTGTCATTTTTTTGCATAGTAATTAATGAAAATATGCTGCCTGTTAGATTAATCTGTCTTCCTGTAAAATAGAAAAATGCATATCTATAAAATTGATATATAATGTTGGAATATCAACAATCTTTTTTTCAAAGCCAAACGACGAAGAAAAAAGGGGCTTGCCGTCAATAAAGTGAATTTATGAAGAGGCTTACCCAATTAATTTCCAGTTTAGTTTTGGCAAATTGTTAGTGTGCACCCCTCCCTCGTTCTAGTCTAACTGAGCCTCAGGAGAGCCTGTCTCGCCCACCCAATGTCATTACCAGACTCTTCCACCTTCCATGTCTGTCTTTCTCCATCATTTAATGATGTTTTTCTTTTATAATCACTCTTTTTAGACTTGCAGTTCATACTGGGAAATAATTTGCCTTGGTTTCCTTAAAATGATTCACTTATGGTTGGGTCACATTATGGTCCGAGGGTCCATTATTAACATGTTATTAAATGATTACTAACTAAGAGATAATTTATAGATGTTTTGTATTCCAATATCTTAGGCTTTAACTCTTTTTGAACTAGATAACTTGGACATGGATATTACAGTAGTCTGATTGTGTGTTATGCTGAAAAATGTACACCAGTGGGCATATATAGAAGAAGATCCATCCTAAACCTGTATACTGGTCAGCAGCATTGAAAGTGCTAATGTTGCACCTGAACAAATAGACCCAACCTCAATCAGAGACTTAAATGTAATGCTGATGAACTGCGAGGGCACTGACTAGCCAGGCACCATTCTAACAGGCACCATACAAGCTTTTCCTGAAAGCCCTGCAATTCAATCCTGACCTGAACATCCCTTGCCATTCAGTCCTCTCATACAGAGAGCTGACAGTCTTGTTGTATAATGCCAAATTGTGTGGTGGTTTTGTGAGGTAGTTTAATCTCCATTTAGAGCTAAGTTGGGGCCCATCGAACATATTGCACTTGTGAACCAAGAAGGATTTGAACCCATGTCTCCAGAGATGAACAGCATGAGAAGATATGGATGAGAAGAGTTTTCAAAAGATAAAAACATACGGCTACAATGCTGGTTCTCAAGCAAATGAGAGGTAATGTGAAATATGGACTTGGCCAGGAGGAACACTTTCCGTCTCAACACTGTATCTCACAAGTTTCCAGACATGAACAATAGCCCCTGTGGTTTTTCTTTTGTATGATCTTTATTTTAACTAGGAGTCTCCCCAGAGCTTTCCTTATCTGAGCCATTGATGTTCCAGAGAGGCATCTCATTCTAGGCCTTTTTCTAAAGATGAGAATTGTCTAGACAGCTCCAGATCTAGGGAATTCTGTTTATTTTATTGTTTTAAAGAGAGAAAAAAAGATTTGCACACCGAAGTAGAAGAAATGCGCTCCAAAGTATTTTTAATTCATATGAATTCATAAAAACATGTCACCAATGTTTCGACACAGAAGTGCCTTTGTCAGGGTTTTATCTAATATATAGTACCAGTACACTGAACTAACAAGGTGTGTTACAGTGCATGCTCATTTACTTGCTTTGGGATCTCGCAGACTCTGCTGTCTGTCTGGAACACCATGCTTTAAATAAACCATAAATAAAATGTATTTTGGGACCTTTTCAATCTTGCTCAGAATTTTCTTTTCATGTCCAGCCTTTTCAATTATATTTCTTATACTCTACCATTGCACGTTCTGCTTTGTTAAATTTAAGACACAGTTTCCTCTTTCTGGTTAAAATTTATACTCCAGTCCCTCTTGAGGTTCAATTGGTTCTGCTGCTTTTTATATTTTATATTTGGTAGGGAGGCACCACTGCAGGGCAAGGGTGGAGAAGAAGCGGGCTCTGGAGGCAGGGGAGCGTAGAGGAGGTACAGCCAGACTTCTAGTGCAGGCAGAGCGGAGAGGTCGGGTGGGGGTGTAGGGAGAGATGAGGGTCTGGAGGTAGCTGGGTGCAGTCTGGTCAAGGCATCAGTAGGTGAGTACAAGAGTCTTGAACTGAATGAGAGCAGTGATCGGGAGCCAGTGGAGTGAGCGGAGCAGTGGAGTAGTGTGGGAGAAGCAAGGCAGAGAGAACACCAGGCGAGCAGCAGAGTTCTGGATAAGCTGGAGTGTACGCAGGGAGGCCGGCCAGGAGGGAGTTGCAGTAGTCTAGGCGGGAGAGTACCAGGGCCTGGACGAGGAGTTGCGTGGAGTAGTTGGTGAGGAAGGGTCGGATTGTTCTTATGTTGCTCAGGAAGAATCGGCAGGTGAGTGCTAGAGTGGAGATGTGCTGGGAGTAGGAGAGGCAGGGGTCCAGGGTTACTCCGAGGTTCTTGGCTGAGAAGGAGGGAGAGAGCATGGTAGATTCCAGAGGAATGGAGATAGAGAGATCAGAAGAGGGGGAAGATGAGGAGGGGAAGAAAAGGAGGCCAGATTTAGAGAGGTTGAGTTTGAGGTGATGTGAGTGCATCCAGGAGGAGATAGCAGACAGACAAGTAGAGATACGGGAGTGGATGGTGGGGTCAGAGGGGGGGAAGGAGAGGAAGATCTGAGCATCATCAGCATGGAAATGGTATGAGAAACCATAGGATGTGATGAGGGGGCCCAGGGAGCGGGTGTAGAGAGAGAACAGGAGAGGACCCAAGACTGATCCTTGGGGGACTCCTGTTGAGAGAGGGTGAGGTGTGGAGGTTGAGCCGCACTGGAGAGGAAGGAGGAGAACCAGGCCAGAGCAGTGCCAGAGATTCCCAGGTCAGTGAGAGAGAGAATAGGAGAATAGAGTGATCGACCGTGTCAAAGTCAGCAGAGAGATCAAGGAGAATTAGGACAGAGGAGAGAGAGGAGTTATTCATCAATCAATATACATTACATCATAGTTTGACCAGCGTATAGGGGCGGCTATTGAGTTCCAAAGGACAAGGCCATGGGCCAAATTATATTACGTTTCATTATGGGCATGGGCATTTGTCAAAATGCAATAAACAATGGTTCATTTCAAATGGTGTGGATGTCTCCTTTCTGAATTAGAGCATGGAAAGTGCTGTACTCTTGGCTAGCACTAACAGACTGCTCTACTTTACTCCTGTCTGACACTGTCTAGAACTGGCATCCAACAGTCACAGTGCGTTTTCTAGCTGTTGTTATTTATTATGTTTTTATTCTTTTATTCCTTGTCATCGTTATCCCATACTGAAACCTTAGACAACACGATGAAAGTGGAGGAGGAATCGCTGTTGCAAGAGATATTGTCAGACAGTGTTGCTTGCCAATTTGGGCCTCAGTTCTTCTAGATAAATAACTTCTTAGTGACGTGCTGCACCTAAATTACATAAACAGCAGAATTCGCTAAGACCTGGGCCCCAGGGTGCTATGCCTTTCCAAATTGTGTGCAATTAATACACAGACATCTGCAAACATTTTTGTTAGGCAACTGATGCCAGAAACAAAAAGAGATTAATGTCATTTTAAAAGATCCTGCAATGATTTTGAATCCAATCGGCTTGATTGCATTAAAATAAACAGCACTTTCCAAACTGCTGGGCTTGTAGAGGTCTGTTATACCCAAGATGGATTCCTCACCTTATATGGGCAGGTTTAATAAAAACATTAGGGTTACAACCCGGGAGAATTTATTAGAAGCGACTCTTGTTTATGTTAACAGCCCTTTCTTAGTATTCTTAAAATGTTTATATGGAACTCTATGTTCCTGAATCTGTAATCCGTTACAACGTGAACGTTTTTACACCTATGATTTATTAACACAGGAAAGTGTAAAATAAACCTCAAGAGTGCCTGTCTTGTATTATGTGTTTAGAGAATCATATTAATTTGTGTTAAGATGTGCTTCTGCTTTTTACGGTAACCCAGAAACTTCTCCCCAGTGAAAGAGCAACAATGGTTTCAAATTCTAGATACAATGTATTAGAACTGCTTAAAACACACACACACACACACACACATTATGTGTGTGTATATATATATATACTTTTGTGGATTAGGAACAAACGTTACAAGAAATCGATGTCTACAATTATTTATTTCAGCATTTTTTTTTTTGCAAAACTCCAAAAATGTCATTCTTCAATGCAAAATTGTTCCAGTTCATTCAAATTCTGAGGCCTTCTTTCTTCAACTCATACCAAAGATTCTCAATCGGATTTAGATCGGGTGTTTGACTAGGCCATTCCAGAACCTGGATTTTATTCTTCTTTAACCATTCTGAAGTAAATTTTGATCTGTGCTTTGGATCGTAGTTGTGTTGGAACATCCAAGTTTTGTAGAGGAGGGTTTCAGATGATTGGCCAATATCTTTTGGTACGCTATGGAATCCATTTTACCATGTATTGGAACTACATTTCCTGTGCAATTATAGGAAAAACAGCCCCATAGAAGGATATTACCATATACTATATATATATATATATATATTTAGCAGACGCCTTTATCCAAGGCGACTTACAGAGACTAGGGTGTGTGAACTATGCATCAGCTGCAGAGTCACTTACAATTACGTCTCAACCGAAAGACAGAGAACAAGGAGGTTAAGTGACTTGCTCAGGGTTACACAATGAGTCAGGGCTGATTTGGGATTTGAACCGGGGACCTCCTGGTTACTAGCCCTTTTCTATATATATATTTATATAGTAGACCCTGATATTGATGTGATCAGAAATGTATTTGTAAAAGATAGTTTATCAAATGGAAATGACATCACACTGAGATTACTATATATTATATTATAATAAAGTATAAGATGCTGTGAAACATATACTGTAAGCAGGTTTTGACCCACTTAAGGTCAAAGCTAGAGCCCACATCTGGGTAGCTGCTCTGACCTCTGACATGTGGAGAGGATATTCGCTCGTATCACACTACACCCTATACAATATTCTATATATATTATTTCATGCATATTTAAAAAAAAGGTTGCAAGCAGATGTTAACTTGCTGAATGTGGAATACTCAGCAAGTGTGTCCGCCAAGTCTTTATATTAAATAAATCCACACAACATTATTCAATTATATCTGCCACCAGATGTACCTCACTTTTGGCAAATTGTCTAAAATCCTGTTACTTTATAGTACTGGTCTACGAGTGTAGAGGCTTATTAAGGCAAGAGAATATGCAGCAGTCCTCCGTCACGTTGCCCTCCGAGAAGCATCTGGCAATCTGTTACACAGCTGCATGAACCGACTTTGCATTTTTGTAAAAATTTCTGTAAAAGGTATTCCAGAATTGAAACTCTTTTTTCCTTCAGGGAATTAGCCCCAAAACAAAAAAACAAAAAAACAAAACAAAAGGAAAAGCCTGGACTGACATTTTTTTTCATGTTAAAAAAAATAAACATAAGCAGATAAATACTCAAGCTAAACTTTGTCACTCTGAATTATGTCTGAGAACAAAAGCTGTTTTTTGAATGCTCGAGGCTTTACTAGACTGCTAGTAGCATGAGAGACCATTGTTGAGATACAGAGGTATAATTATTGTACCAAAATAAAAAGCACAACTGTTGGTTGGCTAGTAAAACTGATCACGTTTGTATATTCAGTAAAGTCATATATACTGGTCAATTTTACTAGGCCAAACAGAGTTTTTGTTATTGCACAGAGCATATAAATACATATTAGGTGTAAGTAGGTATTTTAATTGTAATACCCACACTTAGAAGTAAAAGATTAATTAAGGTTCTTGGCATTGCCACTGTGGAGTCAAGTCTCTCATATGAACCTTTATGGACAAGAGAACACACCCTTTAGTACATGTAAAGAATGCAGTACCAGCGCATAAGGTAAGATAGTTTGAACTGTACTAAACTAGAGAAGATGGAATATGGTACCACCATTTATATACAGCCAGGCAATAAAAACCGTGCTGCACCCTCAGATCACAGATCGCATGCCCTACAACATGTTTCTAGTTAGAAACAGTTTCTTTCATTTTATTAAACACCTGAATATTCTTATCATTGAACCGCAAGAAATCAGCATTGCAGTAAACGTTACACACAGTTGTGTGCTTGTGAAGACATGGATGAACTTTCAACTAAAACCTTTACAAACAAAACAAACACTCCATTGTAAATGATAAGCCGTAGTATCTTCCCCAGAAGCACCTGAACAGCTTTACCTGCCAAACCTGACCACAATGTTTTATTGTGCAGAGGCATGTCCCACCTGTATCATGAGAGCCAAGAAAATCTGTCATCTCTGCTTGATTGTAATTTTGCCTTAATTCTTTCTTTGTTCAAAATGCCAAGCGCATTTGCAGGTGAATAACTCTTCATTCTTCAGTACAGTATAGCAATCGTACTTTTGTTGTATCCATTAGTCATTTTATGTCTGGATTCCCTGTCTTTCACCTGAAAAGGAATTCCAGCTAACACTAACCTGCTCACACACATACTGCACCATGCTCTGCTTAGTGTGAGAAACCCATGTCCCAATTGTTTAATATGTGTCACCTGCATTTTCAGCATCTGTATGCACTACTCTAAACTAGGGAGTCAAATAAACTCTTCACCTATCAAGCTATTTTGTAATCAGTTACTTTAGGGAGGCACCTCATTAAAATAATCTGAACGATTCAAAGGAGAAACACAGAGCAGAAATTACTTTATAACACTCTCCAACAATAAGCACGAAATCAGGAACTACTTTTGAAATTCGATTTACTTTCATCTTCACTGCCTCCTTTTTTCAAACGTAATACATCAAAGGTAAAGTCTCTTTAGAAAAAGCAGCTACAATAGTATTGTAGTATAATGGAGTATTTGGGGCACGGTAACTTTTCAATGCAGTAGTAAAGCATAAATATAACAAGTAATTTGCAATATGAACTGCAAATAAAATGCAGTAGCATTAGTACTGCAGTACTATAGGGGAGTGCCTTTTCAGGGAGAGAATTTTCTGAAACGGTCATTTACCTGTACTGCAGCTTCAGTATGGCAGGATGGCACAGAATGTGTTCAATGGAAAAGGAAATCTAAGATTACAATGTAAAAGGGTACAATAATAATGGAAATTCTATGGGAGCCAATAAAAGGTAGGGAAGAGAGAGAGAGAGAGAGAGAGAGAGAGAGAGAGAGAGAGAGAGAGAGAGAGAGAGAGAGAGAGAGAGAGAGAGAGAGAGAGAGAGAGAGAGAGAGAATAATAGATGGGCTTCCGTGAGTTACAGAAAAATAATTCCATCTAGGGTTTCTGTGACGTCATAAATTAAGAGACCGAAGATCGAGTAATTTATAAACTGTCACAGAAACCCGAGATGGGATTGTTTTCCTGTAACTCACTGATGAGACCCATATATTATTTTTTCTATAATACATGGATACCCTTGTGATACTAATATTAAAGAAGACGAGGTTCAGCAGTACAGTTGAGTTCTTCGGTGCTGTACAGACGTTCTATGTCGTTATCTGTCAGTGCTTTAGCTTTATTTAGATGACTGCCTTTACCTTGTTTTAATTTAATTTAACATATTATTTATCATTTCTGTATTGTGGGTGTTGTCGAGTGATTGAAAATGAGACATTTTGTGTTTGAATCGAGGAGTTGAATAGATCAAAGTTCAAGTATATTTTCCTACTGTGGTAGTATGCCTTTTTTTCCGAATGGTTCAGGATGCAAATATAGCCTTCATCTATATATATATATATATATATATATATATACATAAACATCAGCGAGCATAAATAAACTTTAGTGACTTCTGTTATTCATCCCTGCCCATGGTTTTGCCCACGAAACGTAGGCATTTTGTTGTGCAGCTTCTCATGGGCCAAGTTGTTTTTTCTTTTTTTCTCTCTCTCAATTCTCCAAGGGTGCTTTCTAGTACTGCAGTTCCTTCATTTAGCCTGCTCCTACACTGGAAGCATACGGAAGTACACAGTGAGGCCCTCTTTCCAACATGGGGCACAGCTGCCATCATCTTTCATAACCTGCTGCTGCAAACAGTACAGCTGGCAAGAGAGTGGGATGAAACAAAAAAAAAAATCATTTCATTCTTTCAAAAACTTGCACCTCCACATACTCTGATAGCAAAAGGCCTCTTCACAGTCCACACTGCCCCTTGCTCTCCTCCCTTTTACCTTCATCTTTTGCTCTTAATGAAATCTCTCTATTCTGGCTTTGATGTTGCTGCACAGCACTGTCTCACAGAACCCCTTAAACCCTTACTTTCATCTGCAAATCAAAAATCATCTTTCATCTTTCTGCTGCCCCCTCCGTCTTATTTGTTGGCTACTTTCAGCCTGTCCCAATGCTACTGTTATCTTAAATCTACCCTCTGCCTTAGACTCTTGCCTGCAGCCATACCAGCATGGTTTTCTTTTACAAGTAATAACCGATTACAGTATGTGTTGTAAAAGGCTCACATGTACTGTATATAGGGTTGCTCAGGGTAAACTTGTGTCTCATTCTCAAGTAGTAGAGAGAGCACTCTTGAAAAATGCTATATATTTTTTTTTTTTGCTCAGCATCAAGTCCTGTACAAATCAAACCTTGACCTGCTGTCATTCTCGTTCCTTGATGGTACGAGCTTTGCTATATGTACTTGATCCTGATCTCAGAAGCACTACTGTATCTGCCTGTACAGCTGGGGCGCTGATCTGCTTGTTTTGGTTTTTGGAAGGGCAAGCTCCTTTTTCTGCCATTTTTAATTGTTCATGTGACAAAGAACAAACAAAAAAAAGAAAAAAAGGTTTCAGATGCCAAAAACACCTTGGGGATTGTGATTTAGTCAGCTCTTTAAAATAAGCTGGCCAGGCCTGTCCAATACTGTATAAATAAGGCGTTACTGGCTCACTATGGGTACTTTTCCCACAACGATTAATTTTGACATTTAAAATTAAAACAAATACTAATCCGTTCCTTGTTTACAACCAGCATTCAGCAGTTGTTTCAGGAATATTTGATGCATTTTATATCTTTTTTCACTTGGCACAAGACCTGTAGAACATCATGCCTTCTTTATTGCCTTCAGGACTGCTGCCAACACCGGCTTCCATGGATTAAACCGGACCTCTGGATCATGTATCATTCTTAGGCTTGCTTATTCCCCTTAAAAGATGATTTACAGGGCTCTTCACTTTCTGTTTTGAACTTTTAACCCCAAAAACTTGTGTCAATTTATGCCAGCTTTCTTATGAAGCCTTCAACACTTCTAATTAAATAGGCACCAACAGACACTGCCAACTTTGTACCAGAAAATAGCATTTTTATTGAACATTAATTCTGCAGTTACCCTACCAATATAAACTTTATTAAAAAATAATTACAATAAAAAAGTGACACCACTTTCCAACACAATAAAAAAACACATGTATAACGGGTTATTATCTGTAAACACCAGATAAAAAGTATATAAGGAAAAAACTACAATACAAGGAAATCCCTTACTGCCCTTCCTGCCACGTGCCTTGTAATGGATTGTTGCAATGACAATTTATAGCCGAATAGTCTTGATTATTGTTGGATTATTTTCCATGCCTTCTTTCAGGTGTTGTTTCCATTATACAATCTGTAATAACCTGTCCTTGAAGTTCTCTGTCCACAGAGAAAATAGAAACAAGGCACTTTGGAGAAGCTTGGCTCCTTGTCAGAAAAGCAGAGTTCACCCACTGCTCCAGCAGTGGGGTCAAAATCACAAGCCTTGAAAGAAAGGGTGCAGCAAAGCCTGGCTAGCCTGTATCCTTGTAGCAGGATTCAGATCTAACAGTTTGTGAAGAAGATCATATGCCATGTCAGGAACTCTGTCCCACCCCTTTATATCTGATGACATGTTGCTGTCTTTGAAGTCTGAGTCGCTTTGACTGTCCTGCTGGGCCTCTTCTTCAAGACTATATTGCTGGGCTTGTTGGCACCTTGTGAAAGAAATCTCCGCCTTTATAGGAGCAGTGCAAGCATCAGGTGTAACCAGAAGATCATCCGAGACTGTGTTTGTTTCAGAGACACTGCTCCCCTTCTGAGAATGTGTTCCTCTTAGCCTTTCACACAGAGTCTTTAAATCCTGAGCTGGAATGTCCTTGCTGCACAGCACTGATTTACCTGCAGAACAACAACACATATAAAACAAATATTGCAATGCTACTGAGCAATGCACACGTAAGCATTTCAAAAGACATTACTGATGATGTCCACATGCACAAAAATGAAATAGATAACTAGTCTATGCTCATATGGCTGTCAATTTGAGGGAAAAATGTATTACATTTTTTTTTTTAAACAGTGTATAACAGGCACATGCATTTATCACATGTCACAATGTAAAAAAGTGACAGATTTTAAATTTCATAAGGGATAGCAGATACTTAAAAAAAATAATAAATTAATAATTGCAAGCGTTTAAAAATGCACATACCAAAAATTTTAGCAGCACGGACAGTTTCTTTGGATCCACGGATGGTCATAATTTGTGCTAAAGCAATTAAGTCATCACTTGCTTTGAAAAAAGGATATCTACCACTGAGCAGGGAGAGGAAAATGACTCCTGCAGACCACATGTCAATCGCTGCAAAATAAAACACATTGTAAACTAATGTCAAAGAAACAACAATACTATGCATGTCTTGCTCCCCAACTACAAAATATCATTTAAAACATCTAAATTCAGTCTCTTCAAGCAGCTGACTGCAATTTTGAAAACATTAAAAAATCTAGCATGCAATTAAAACAGCTATGGCCAAAAGTTTTTAAATCACCTAGAATGGCTTGAGACAACTACAACTACATAATTTAGATGGATTACTTTATTATTTAGAAGACATTTTGGATAATTTCACAACATGTAATCAAATAAACTACAAAATGATATTGCAAAAGTCTACCGGAAGCCACAATAGTAGTACAGTATTTCATGTCAGTTTTTCATTAAGTATATGGAAAACTACAAAGCGGCACGTAATTCAATATGTTAACGTAACATTATTCAGCAGGTTTCATTCGACTTTACGAAGCACAATTTGTTAATTCTATAGGGTGATGGAAAACCTTTGGCCACAGTTGTCCATACTGGACTTCAGAGATGGCCATTCATTTTATGTAACTTATGCCAGGCCTTTAAATCTACTGTACAGATAATTAAGGAATGAATAACATAACAATATAAATGGAAAAGCACACTATACATGGGCAATTATTAGAATAAAACTTAAATCAGTATCTTGCTTCAGTTCTTCAAGTAATACTAACACATGTGCTTCTAATGTGTTACATTATTTATTTATTTATGTTTTGTGTAAGGCCTGGTAAATTACATTTCGAAAGCAGCGTTGAGATTTAGATTTTAAATATATAAATCTGTTTTGCATGGCAAACATTTTGGGGCCCCACTTTGGACTTTTACTATATTTTAACCACATGACTTGCAACACATTGGCATGGTATAGAAACCCTACTCACAGAACGCAATTTCCCACAAGCTGAAATAATTACACTGCTGTCAACTGTTATTATTTGCATCTGTTTTGCAATGATCAAACACATGATCACATGATTCATATACAAAATTCTTTCCCATTTTCTTTTTGATTTTAAAAAGTATATTGTGTTCGTTAACAAAGCACAACAGCCCAATTACTATGGGTCTAGAGTGTGCATTTCCAGTCTAGAACAAACCTGATGTTTTGCCATTTTTGTGTATTTCCTATAATACAGACACTGCTGAAATCAATATACTGTAAAGCAGAGGCGTCAAACTCCTGTCCTCGAGGGCCGCAGGGTCTTCTGGTTTTCATTCCAACTTAAGCTCTCACTTAATTTAATTGATCTAATTATTTGTTCAATTGGACAGGTTTAATATTTTTCAAGGTCTTTTACAGTTGATGAGTTAACAAATGTAAAAGCAAAGTTGGAATTGTATACACGTTTCCCTTAGATTAGGGGAAAGAGACAAGAAAGTTACGAGTGTTTTAAATCATGAATTTAGGCAGAAGAGATTTGAAATGAGGCAAACAGATGTTTTGGTTATAGCGTTGGCTGCTTGAAGGTAGGCAATTGTTTAACAAATTGAAAAACTGAAGTCTTGGTTACATAAGAAATAATGAAAAGCATACAGCTAGCATTTTATTTGCAGAAATGGAGGAACATGCTCTGTACTAATTAGGCGTGCCTTTCAGTTATAACACAAAACAGGAAATGGCCTAATGGTGTTAGAATTCATTGTAAAATGAATTCCCTATGTAATTGAAAAATATGATAACACTTAAATACAACATACGCAATTGAGAAGTTTGATGAAGGAATTATTGGTTGTTTAGTTATTAGATTTAATTTAGCAGCTATGGTCACTCAAAACGTTAAAGAACCATTGAAAAGTTAACAAGTAAACCGTCTGTAGAAACAGAAGTACTGTACCTGTGGTTTGATTGGGACACTTTGTAAGGACTTCAGGTGCTCTGAAACCAGGAGTACCTGCCCTTGGGGCGACTTGTTGCCATCTTTAAAACAAAACCAAAAACAAAATACAGCATATTTATTTATAGATGGTAGCTAAACCTGCACAATCAAAATCTACTTAACATCCATATTTAAAATACGATTTCATGTCTGAGATATGTGCAGGTCAGTTGGTACACAGCAGGTACCTATCACTGCAAACCTGGACCATTACTGAATGCTAAACAAAAACAATTCTCTGGTTTTGTTAGTTTTTTTGGCTAAGCTTCTTTACCTCCCGCCCTATGACTTTCTTTGAATCAGACATTCAAGGTTTCCAAGACAAATGAAATGTCACTTCAGATTCTTTCCGTTTTGTAAAAACTATGCTGGTCTTTGTTTATTGTTTGTTTTCAGATTTTGTTTTGGAAGATATGTGCACAATTCAACGACCATCTGGAACCATTTATTTGGCTGGTGGGAGGCAGAGATGCTTTTGTTAGCCATGGAAACCTTGTACTATAGAATAGGAATTAATGTGGGAGATGTTAAGCACTGTACAAAAGCACACAACAAGATTTAAAAAAAAAAAAAAACCCATCAACCATTCTATATGTGAATAAAGCAGTGGAGTACGTGCTTACTTTCAGGAATAAATGGAAACACATGCCCTTTACATTCCGGTCAATACCCAAAAGTTCTTGTCATAAACCTCTACCCAAAATTAACTAAAAGTAATTTCCGAAATATTCATTACATTAGCATTAACATCCATTCTTTTCATAGTCCCCTTCTCAGTTTTGAGCACTCTCCAATTTAAGGTCCCGTAGGCGATAAAAAGAGCAGAATCAGCAATTAAAAACTCTTAAGGTTCAACAATTTGAAGAACAGTGAATTATGTGTTCAGCGTTACCTTGAAAGGCACACGTTGCAAACTCTATCCGTCATGTAGCAGTCACATGTCAGGGTTGCAGGGCACTGGGCGGTTGGTTTTCGGCTGTGGTTGCTGGCTGCACCTTTAGCTAGCACTGGCTTGTGTTTTGTTACTGCCATTTTCCTGGATGTAAGATCTACAGCCTTGGATGGTTTCACTGGCTAAAATAAAATACAAATTAAAAGCATATAAAATCAACAGCATATTCATCATTTATGTTGTATCGGCTTGTCTGGTCAAATTGCTTTTTTCTGTTTCTAAATTTGATTATGTTCTTGGACCCAAACGTCAGCCACATTTAAATTTCTTTACAAACTGTTGGTATTTTTATACAGCCAGTAACACACTTTAATGCACTATGACGAATATATTCTGCCTCAAACAAAAGTAAGCCACAACTATGTGCGATAACTATTATCAACATAAACCACTGATAAAGTACAACAATGAAAAGGGATGCTGCTCCAATTACCTTGAGTATAGCTCCTTCGTGCGGCTTAAGACTATTTAAATTTCTTTCACCAAACACAGAACGGTGCGAGTTGATCAACAGTGATTCCTGTAAGAACATCAAAATTAGGTTAACAATTTTGACACGGCCATTTCAGCACCATGTTATAAAAAAAAAAAAAGACCTATGGTCTTGGTCAAATAAATAAAGCAGGTGCTTGTTAATCTTTCAGACACCTTGATATCTCCAGAGTGTTAACCCAATAGCAATGTCTAGACAGAGCCATAAACACCCTCACAAGTGCAACATGCCATGCCATGCAAAAGTCGAGAATACAATGTACCAGAAGGTGCAATAAGCGGTTTGTTATTTAACAGCAAAACTAGACCCTACAACTGGAAAAGTTCTAAATCAGTCAAGCGATTACGTTATTTAAGCATACCTAAGGTGAGATTGTCTTTTAACTACATTAATAACTATTTTCCCAACACTTTTGCAAAAACATATAACTGGCAAGGGCTTTAGTAGAGCCGCTATAGCTCCCCCTTCTGGTCAAATGCTTTTATTACACCAAAAGTTTTCAAACACTGCAGTACTGACCATTGTAAACTTTGACCTAAAAAAACTGCTAAAAGTTTAAACCTACAAGCACAATTCTGTAATTTAATTCTGAATTCTCTCCTTGTTTGTTTTGTATCAAGGGTGATAAGTTACTAAAATGTACAAAAAACACCAATTAATTAAACTTCTTTTCTGTTTGGATTTTTAATTCAGATTTATAAACAAAAACAAAAAAATTCAGCTTTGTGGTCATATAACAAAACTGTTTTTATAAATGTATTTTGAAAAACAAAAGAAATCTGATGCAGAACCTTTCCTTGCTTAGCCTGTGCAAGAGACCAGGATCGTTTAACAGGTGGTTTTGCAGAGGAGTTCTGAGTGATGTCTTTAGCGGCTGTACTACTGTGAGGTGTCTTATTCCCCGTGGTGATGTGAGATTTATTTTTCGAGCAACTCCACTGCTGGCCCTCGCCCTTTACAACCTTCAGGAGCTCGACATGGGTATCAGCAGTACCCTGTGCTAGGCCAAAATCCACTAATGCATACCTGCAATTAGAAAAGAAAAACCACACACACACTTTAAAATAATGGTTGCAAATTCCTATTGATTCCAACGCATGAGCTGCATGCAATGTTCCACTTGAATTCATTATGTGTTGCAGAAAAAAGTTATAAAAGAATGTCAGTTAAATGCACAGAAGTTAATACTAGTTGTGCATAAATCCTCAAAGCCCTACAATTATACATTTAAGTTCAAATGGACCTTATTTATTTCTTAGCAGATTATTATTATTATTTATTTCTTAGCAGATGCCCTTATCCAGGGCAACTTCCAATTGTTATAACATATCACATTATTTTTACATTCTGTTATGAAATCAGCTGTACTATTACTATTAGTACTATTATTACTGAATAATAAAAAGGAAGCATGAATTGAGTTGTTTCTGTTTTGACAAGGCCCGTATTGCAATAAAAAACCTTGAATTCTCCAATTACTGGCTGTGTCCAGGATTTGTTTAATAACTAAAGATCTTCAAAACTTAACGTTACAAGCAACTACCTCCAAGGTTTCTTTGTTTGGACCCGATGTTGCACATGCATTTTCCCATTTGTGCCAAAAAGAACACATTTCTGATCATGAATCCAAAGCAATTATTTCTATTGTTAGTGTGCCAGATCTGTGTGATGTTAAGACCGTTTCAATATTTTTATTCTTTGTGGATAAACTAGTGACGTATCCACACTATTTATATTGGCTTAATTTGGTCTTAAAGCAACATTCTAAGTAGATATCATATTACGGTGGCACCATGTCTCTGTAACATGACCTCTTAACTACAGTCTCATCCCCAAGGTGCACCAGTAATCCTAATTCAACATGGACTAATTCATTATTTACTTAAATTTAATATATATTTAAATACACTCAACGGAGGATAAAAGAACACTTTCACATTCTGTTTTTTTTTTTACATTTTAATCATCAAAGCACAAATTATAAAGCACATGTTCAAAATATGGCCAGTGTCCATTGTCTGGTTGCTTGAGTCAGAACCATAAAAAGAAAAAATAAATCAGTTGTTCAACCCTTCAGTAGTTCTAGCACCCCCCTCCCCTCTCTCAAAAGGATTGCAAGTTACAGTGAATAAATAATGTAGTACATTTTGAATGCAGTACTCTGCACTATCGACAAACACCACGAAATGAGAACGTGCATCTGAAAGGGGGTAGATATACAGGTCACTGAAATACTTGAAATAAAACAATTAATATTTTACTGTGAAAATGAACTCTAATAAACTGGAATATGAACTTCTGTGTTATAGATTACACAAATGGAAAAAAAGCAGACTACATTTACTGTGTTTTGCCAGAGTCTGCATTCCATAAATGCATAATAAAGTTAGTAAGGTAAACATACTTTTTCTGCTGCCTGTTGTACAGGAAGTTACTTGGCTTGATGTCACGGTGAATGATGCCAAAGTGATGAACGTGCGTTAGAGCTTTCAGCATGTGGAACATATACTCCCGTACTTCTGCA
Organism: Acipenser ruthenus; assembly: GCF_902713425.1. Lineage (NCBI taxonomy): Eukaryota > Metazoa > Chordata > Actinopteri > Acipenseriformes > Acipenseridae > Acipenser > Acipenser ruthenus. Next base: position 4,912,528 of record NC_081198.1, on the reverse strand, counting down.
AAACTGATGCAACCTAAAATTTCCTGAAAGAATGTGGCAGCATATAATCTTTTATTTCATTTGGCCATTTTTCTGTATTAGGGCGGTCAGTTAAGCCTCAAAATAGCAATCGATTAATTGGGCACACAAAATCGAATCGTTCGAATAAATATCGATGATTGTACTGCCCACAAAGTTTCGCTCCATTCCCCTCCCCGACATGATTATTTTAATATCATTGCAGTTTGTGCACAACAACTGAACGCGAGGGGTAATTACGCCTTGGTAGCATCAGGAGAAAAAAAACCCCACAACATTCACCTAAAGCAAGTTTAACACACTACAGGAGTGTTACTAAAATATTTATTCCAAACAGATTACAGTACTTTGGAATGTAATCTATATAAACTAGACACGAGTTTATGAAAACTGTCTTTTTTTATTTAGTGACAGCTGCAGCATCACTATCCACACAATGCGGAAATCCCTGCCTAAAACATAATAATAATAATAATAATAATAATAATAATAATAATAATAATAATAATAATAATAATAATAATAATAATAAATTGATTTACTTATCACAACATGCGGACACGCTATAGGTCAAGCTGATCGTTGCTCCAAAATTGCGTTTAACATCACTGGTCGTTTTATTATTACTATTATTATTATGTTTAACATTATTGAATATTGTTAAGTAGTCATTATATAACAGTTTTTTTTTAAACTCAAACTATATACAGTCGGTTTTCTTCAATGTGCACAATTTATTTAAATGCTATTTGCCAGGAATACAAGCCTATCATCCTGCTCTGGATACAAGGTGGCGTGCTTTTCACACAGAGGGACGTATTTACAAAGCATTTTCAAAACTGATTCTCTGGTAGGACGGAACCAGCAAATCAGATGCTAGTTAACACAAGCAGGAGAAGAAGAGCACGTCCACTGCTTGTCTGGCAGAAATACTGTAAATAGCAAGGCAGGGCGTTCGGTGCAACATAATGTTATTAACTATGCGCGTTACAAAAATGTAATGATTGAATCGGTTACCAGGTACTTATATCAATGTATATAATGAGGAATGGAATCGATCGAAAAATCGATTTTCAATTTAATCGTAGCAGCCCTATTCTGTATTCACGTTTGTGAATATTATAAAACAACAAACTTACCACAAAAGATTAATGTTCCAGATAAGGCATAACAATAACCACATGGTCATCCTTCCTTAGGCATGATGTCACTCCCATGACATTTTCCTTTCCTCTAGAAGTAAAATAAAAAAAGGTTCTCATTTTAACATTTCTTTCAGCTACCACAAAAATGTACTGTTGAAATTTGTTAGCGATAAAAAATAAAATAATAATATTGAGATCAGATGCTCTGTGTGACTCTCAAACATTAAAATGTAGTGGTTGTTTGATTCATTGTTTAATCCACAAGATCATGAACCCTGGTTATTACACTTTTAGAAATTTATATTTTACAAAAAAAAACACAAAAAAACAACACACGTACAGTATATGTCCCCCAAAACGATACCGCAAATATATTTAACAGCAAGTAACAATAGGGTAAAAAAAAATAATAATCATTGCAAGCATACAACATACAAAAAGATTATACATTTGTGTTTACCACTATATAAAAATATTTTAATCAAGGCACTTCAGTTTATAAACTTAAACTAAGCCTAAAAAGTACAGCTTTTCACCCCAGTTCAGATTGTTTTGTTGCCCTTTCTCTCACAACGCCGTTGTATTTAATACTCTTAACATAACATTAGGCCCCTACATGAAATACAAAACAGTACTGTGCAGTACAGGCCTCTCTTTATAGAGATGAAGCAGACCAAAAACTTTTTTACTGACATAACAAAATGCATATACAACGTTATATCTACACATCATAAGATTTTTCTTCTTGCTTTTATAAGAGAACAAACAGTCACCTGATATTTAAAATACAGTAAATATTTGTTTTTCTTCTCATGAACTTCTTAAGGGTCATTCATATTGTCATCATTTTCTTGAAATATGTTTGTTCCATAGTAAAAACTGGAAAACATGTGGAAATGGCAGTAAAACAACCAGACATGTATAAACAGCCACTTAAAGCATGCATGATAAAGACTGTCAAAATTCTGTTTTGGTTTGGTTTAAACCCAATGAGACAGTACAAGTTTAAAGAAATGATTGCAAAGCCACAGGATCCAAAAATCTCAATGCAAGCTTGATCCAAAGGCTTCCAATAGGCTTTGCATAACTAGTCTTATCACTGTCTCTTCCCCAATCTGTCATTAACTTGTATTTGAAAAAAAAAAAAAAAAACTGTTCTGGGGTTCATCTGCTGGTAAAAGATGGTGACGGTTTAGTTTAAGTGACCATTAGTGCAGCTTTTACCATGATAGACAGGAACTTTCACAAAAGGAATTGCCAAAGAACACTCACCCAGCCACTGTTAAGCACTGAAGTTCTGCAGCGATTCGTATTGGATGGCTGGTAGGAATTAAATGCTTTAAAGCAAACTTCTCCTGAACTCCAGATTTCAGCTGTGCTGTTGCCAAGTAAACCGAGCTAAATGTACCTGTCAAAAGTAAAATACGTAACATTTTATATTTACACACACACTGTACAAGTCCTGGCTAGAGACCAAGCAGCAAGAACAAAATTAAAGAGTAAAAAAAAAGAAAAACAAAACACTGCAAGTAGCAGGCAGTTTCCACTGGTTATAAAAATAATGCAAGTACTGTACACACCTTCTCCAATTTTATCCTTGATCTGGAAGACTTTGGAAAGCTGTGGTACCGTCTCATACAAGCTTTCAATATCTGCTCTTACTTCACCTAAAGAAAAACAAGAAACGTCAATTGGAAAAAATAATAATAAACTTAAACCCTTTGATAAGTAGGAGTATAAAAACACTGTGGAGTTTAATGTAATGATCTGAATATAATCTAATACAAATACAGTGGTCCTCTAACTATATTCATCTCATTGGACTTTTCCCCCCAGCCTGGGTGCTTTGTTAACCACCCCCCCCTTTTTTTACATGAAGTAAAAATAGAAGTAAATGTCAGCATTAGAGATTGTTAAGGAATTAAAGGTTATGTCTTTGTTATATTAAACCCACAACTCTGTGTTACTTGTACAAAAAGCCAGATGTCTTCTGCTTGCTGTTTCACACTTTCTTGATGTCAAAATGGATTAGGTTTATTTTATTTTTTTTAAACGTATTTCTTTTTCTACTATACCATAAAAGTAGCAGGCTTTAGGAAACTGAACATGGTGATGTCGCGAAGACTTCTTCAATAAGTTTATTTCTACTCAGTGCTACAGAGCCATGGCATGTAAATACCAAATGTAGTTTGTTTTAAAAGCACGGTAAGACAGATGGCACAGTGAAGTAACAAGTTAGTGATAGGGTTATTATAAACATTAACAAAACAATCTGTACTAAATATTACATTCTAGAGAGGGAGGGGATCCCAACAAACACATTTAAACCAACTAACTGGTCAATATATATAACAACCCCCCCCCCCCCCCCAAAAAAAAAAACACATTTATTTATACTTACTTGAAAGTTTATATCTTCCATCATGTTTGTCATCTTTTGACTGAACACACAAAAGGTCACTTTTCTTCTGCAAAGTTTGTAGGGCAACTTCCATTATATGAATACCTATTAATGTGAATTAAGAAAAAAAAAAACAAAGAAGCTATAAAATGGAATCTTAATGTTATGATCGCTGTAAGAATCTTCTAGAAATTAAGGAAAAATAAAAAAATAAAAAAATTTTGATTCTGCTCCTTGGCTTAGTGCTACTCTTGGTAACCCACCTGGACTCTCAATAAGGTCTGCATTCTGACCTAAGTAGGGTGCCAAGGTGAATAACATTAGAAGACTGTGGTAAACAGATCCATTCAAATTGTAATGTTTATTTGAATATGATTGTTGTGTTTTATTAGCACACTTGTTGGCAGCTTACTAAAATATGCTACATGTTCATAGTATGATTTTATAACAAGTGTATGGCAATTGAGATCAAGCAGGTCCTCTATATTCACAACCTGTGGTGATGTGGCTTCCTGACAAATATTTACACAAGCCAAGTAGACCTTTAATTTACTCTGTATAACTCGGTGACATTTAGATTTTAAACGTATAGAATATCCATATTGCAATTATATTAATATCTGTAAAATGAAATACTGTTATTACAATGGTTAATGGTTTCAAACGAGGAAATGACCTGTCTGTGTGTGCTAACAGGAGTACGATAGAACAAACTTTTTACAAATCTTGGAGTGGAAATTGAGATCAATAAGTACGGTCAAACTTTTCCTGAAAATGATCCAAAAAAAAAAAATCACAATTAAAATGACTGTGTTGTTGGAGAAAGTACAGAACCTGTTTATAACATGGGAATTCAAACATTATTACAACAGATAAGTTGCGGTAAAAAATGCGTATAATAGCATGCAATAATAACATAATCAATACATAACAGACGAATCTCATGCGGTTAGCGAGTATCTCTCAAACCACGTTAAATTCGTCACATTTATTATAGACACCCCAACAACAATGTGCCTTATTTGTGAATTTAGTAACTGAAAGAAAATTAAATACCTTTTAACTTCTTAATTCTACAGTAAAGCGTCCACTACTACTGTTTCCTTCTCTTCCGTGGTTTCTTTTTCCGCCAACAAACTCCCCGCTCAAAGTGACGTAGACTGGGATGTTCCTTACCCGGAATCTGAATACAGTACTAATATTAAAGTACTATCAGTGCGTCACTTGGTTTCCATGGGTACATGTAACAGAAGGCGGTACAATGTAGCTCGTCCATATTTGACTATAATCCAATCCCTGCAACAACAAATTATTTCCCTATGAATCATACGAAAGCATCAGCGGAAGTGATAGAAAACAGATGTACGGAACGGTAAAATAAATAAATAAATAAATAAATAAATAAAATAGAATAAAATAAAAACATGGTAAATGCACGTATCCCGTACTAGTGTCCTGTTACTGTATAAATAATGTGTCAACTTGCAAATTTATCATGAAAATAGAGGCTATGGTAAATATATATACACAGGGGGAAACAGTTTTAACAAATCTTTAACATGTTGCAATTAAGCTCTTTTTTGCCTCTTCAGATAATCCACAGCTTGCTGCACGTGTTGAAAAATGGGCAAAGTGCTAACGCAATAAATCTCGAGGCAAAAAAAAACAACCTCTAAAGTAACAATGTAGTTGCTATAGTTGTGTTAAAATGGTTTTATTCCTCAGGCATTTTAAGTTTAACTTTTTGGGGGTTGTAAAGTCAAATGTATGCATTTATTCTGCTCTGTGAAGAGTGCAGTACAAGCTTAAGAGGATGAATATTGAAATATGTGCTTATCTGTACTTTGCCAATATACTTTCAAGCCAGCAGAGGTATATCATATACAGCATTAATGTCACAAATTAGTATGTATAGGTTAAGTGTAGTTAAGTGGACAAACAACATCTGCCCCCCCCCACCAAAAAACACAAAAACAATATGACTTTGAAATAAAATAATGTTTTAACTGTTGCTTTTATACAGGAGCAGAACATCCACTTTATTTATTGATTTGGATTACTACATTGTATACATTTAGCTTTTAAATATATTTCAGATACAGTAGAAGGATGTGAGATCATTAGCTAAACAATCTTAACAAATATGCTAATTCTACTTAAAAAGCAAAAACAACAACACATCGGCGCTCTCACATTATACAGATATCACATTATTTTTTTTTACATACAATTACCCATTCATACAGTTGGGCTTTTACCGGAGCAATCTAGGTAAAGTACCTTGCTCAAGGATACAGCAGCAGTGTCCTCCACCTGGGATTAAACCCACAGCCCTCTGGTCAAGAGTCCAGAGCCCTAACCACTACTCCACACTGCTGCCCACAAAATATGGACTGGAGAAGAGGGCTATAGTGGAAAATTACTGACCCAAGGGAAGACTATTGTTACCGACAGGGCTATAATGCCCGAAGCCGCAGACTGAGGCCATTGTACCCTGGGGATAAAAATAGTCTTCCTGAGGGGCATTTAATTTTCCACTATGAGCTGAGTCTGCAGTAAATATTTTGGTCGCAAATATTTATGGCTTTACAGTATTTTGTTTAAATATAGATGATACAGCATATGTAAATAACTAAATAACATAAATAAATAACCGAAAATATTTTTGAAGTTCATACTGCAAGTTTTATTTATTTATTTATTTTGTAGTATGTTTTGTAATTCATTTTCTGTTAAGTCACAGAATCGGGGTTCAGCAGTTTTTTCATTCAGCCATTTTATCTTGTTGTTAGCAGTGGAGGTGGAGGGCATTCCTTTGAAAAGGGGCATGACTGACAGTGATGTGAACCAATCACGTGGCAGAGGGAGACTACTGCCCAGTGGTATAAGGATGTTATGGCAGTAGTTCAATCTATTTTTCCTCCTATAATAAGGTTTTAACCAATCACAGGCCAGAATTTACAAGCACTGAATTTACAAGCATACTGTATATATATGCTGTATAAAAAAGTCATGAACTTAAAGTAATTTAGAGTAGAACAGCATAACCAAAAATATATTATTTATTAGTTAACTGCTCCAAATTTACTAGGTGTACGAACCACAGATGTTTCAGCACTCTGTGCTGTGATCTGTAAATGTTCTGATTGTGGTTTCTCCCACGTGTTGGCATGAGTTTCAAATCTCTTTGGCCCAGAGTAAAAGGCACTGTACTCCTGCTGAATGTCAAGTCCCAACTTAAACAATAGTATGAAAAAAGAAAAATGTAAATGCATTTCAGTGTTTATTAAGTATATAAATAAAATAATGCTTTATTTGTGACAGATGATAACACACGGCTGTTTCTGCAAAAAAGTAACAGGTTTCAGGCATAAAAACATACCAAGAAAACAACATTCTTAGTCCTTTTTAGGTAAAGTTTAATTGTAGTTACAACACAAAAACTATTTGTATAGTGTTTTTTTGTATATATATTATGTGGCTTTCAAAAATCATCTGTTAAAATAAAACAGATACCACATTAATCATCTGTAGAATGCCAAATTCTTATTTTTTTTTCCAAGAAACCAGAATGCTTTTTTTTTTATCTGCATGATTGATTTCCTAATTAACCTAGCTATTTTATTATTTTGAATCTTTTATTCAGTTCTGGAAACACCAGAGTCTATCTTCTATTCAAGTGTGTATAAACTTAGAGGATGAGGGAACAATTCCATCCAAGTCTTATGCTCTCTTTTTTGAGGTCGCCAGCTCAGACCTATTGTTGATGCATTGTGTTGAAATGTGTGGGAGTGTTGTAATGTGGTCTACTACTGTCAACTGAGGGATTTATTGGTTGGGACGACAAACTCCTTTCACTTGTGTACTAGGCCTCCAGATTTTAAATGTACTGTACACACTGAATTAAGAAACAACATTTTAACACACCATATTCTGAACTAATAAGATTCACACTAAGTTCCTCGCCTTTGAGTTCTCTTGTGACTTCAATTTTCTTAGACCAGCTCCCAGATTTCAGTGGAAGTGAATCACTTAAATAGAGTATAATAATAATAATAATAATAATAATAATAATAATAATAATAATAATAATAATAGTGTGAGACATTTTATTACGCACACTGTTATAAATTTTAATTAAATATACAGTACATTTTCACTTTCATTCAAAGTACATTCAAATAAAAAAGGATATGAAACAGTAAAAAAGGTAAAAAAATATATATATGTGAGTTTTTGCTGAAAAACCACTTCATTATCACAATCTCCTATAAGCAAGGTAACGTAATGATTGTCTGGTGCAGTTCTCTTTATCCTAAGCTGCTCGTAATTTGTTAAATTGACTGTGACAATGATCTCTGCAATTGATGCGTTGTACCTTGCAATCTGAAAAACAGTGTTTCCAACATTTAAATATTGTTTGCAGCTATATCTTTGTTGTACACCATGCAGATGTTTGATAAGATCACATTTGTTTATTACTCCATTGTTCTGTGGTGCAGTGAATTCTTTCATCTATGTAAACATTAAAATACATCTATATCTATCTATCTATCTATCGATATATATATACAGTGCCTTGCGAAAGTATTCGGCCCCCTTGAACTTTGCGACCTTTTGCCACATTTCAGGCTTCAAACATAAAGATATGAAACTGTAATTTTTTGTGAAGAATCAACAACAAGTGGGACACAATCATGAAGTGGAACGAAATTTATTGGATATTTCAAACTTTTTTAACAAATAAAAAACTGAAAAATTGGGCGTGCAAAATTATTCAGCCCCTTTACTTTCAGTGCAGCAAACTCTCTCCAGAAGTTCAGTGAGGATCTCTGAATGATCCAATGTTGACCTAAATGACTAATGATGATAAATAGAATCCACCTGTGTGTAATCAAGTCTCCGTATAAATGCACCTGCACTGTGATAGTCTCAGAGGTCCATTTAAAGCGCAGAGAGCATCATGAAGAACAAGGAACACACCAGGCAGGTCCGAGATACTGTTGTGGAGAAGTTTAAAGCCGGATTTGGATACAAAAAGATTTCCCAAGCTTTAAACATCTCAAGGAGCACTGTGCAAGCGATAATATTGAAATGGAAGGAGTATCAGACCACTGCAAATCTACCAAGACCTGGCCGTCCCTCTAAACTTTCAGCTCATACAAGGAGAAGACTGATCAGAGATGCAGCCAAGAGGCCCATGATCACTCTGGATGAACTGCAGAGATCTACAGCTGAGGTGGGAGACTCTGTCCATAGGACAACAATCAGTCGTATACTGCACAAATCTGGCCTTTATGGAAGAGTGGCAAGAAGAAAGCCATTTCTTAAAGATATCCATAAAAAGTGTCGTTTACAGTTTGCCACAAGCCACCTGGGAGACACACCAAACATGTGGAAGAAGGTGCTCTGGTCAGATGAAACCAAAATCGAACTTTTTGGCAACAATGCAAAACGTTATGTTTGGCGTAAAAGCAACACAGTTCATCACCCTGAACACACCATCCCCACTGTCAAACATGGTGGTGGCAGCATCATGGTTTGGGCCTGCTTTTCTTCAGCAGGGACAGGGAAGATGGTTAAAATTGATGGGAAGATGGATGGAGCCAAATACAGAACCATTCTGGAAGAAAACCTGATGGAGTCTGCAAAAGACCTGAGACTGGGACGGAGATTTGTCTTCCAACAAGACAATGATCCAAAACATAAAGCAAAATCTACAATGGAATGGTTCACAAATAAACATATCCAGGTGTTAGAATGGCCAAGTCAAAGTCCAGACCTGAATCCAATCGAGAATCTGTGGAAAGAACTGAAAACTGCTGTTCACAAATGCTCTCCATCCAACCTCACTGAGCTTGAGCTGTTTTGCAAGGAGGAATGGGCAAAAATTTCAGTCTCTCGATGTGCAAAACTGATAGAGACATACCCCAAGAGACTTACAGCTGTAATCGCAGCAAAAGGTGGCGCTACAAAGTATTAACTTAAGGGGGCTGAATAATTTTGCACGTCCAATTTTTCAGTTTTTTATTTGTTAAAAAAGTTTGAAATATCCAATAAATTTCGTTCCACTTCATGATTGTGTCCCACTTGTTGTTGATTCTTCACAAAAAATTACAGTTTCATATCTTTATGTTTGAAGCCTGAAATGTGGCAAAAGGTCGCAAAGTTCAAGGGGGCCGAATACTTTCGCAAGGCACTGTATATAGTCGATATGTTTCAATATAATTTTTTTTTTTTTAATGTAATTTGGATGTCATAACAGAACCAATAAGTCACCTGATTTACACTGACCTCATACTTTGGAAGATGTATGATAGCTTCTCTTACTTGGCTTCCAAAAGGAGGGTGTCTGTTCACAATATGTAAAACACATTAATCATAATTATTTGGGAGAGAAATTATAGGTCGTTACAGGTCAAGTACAGTAACTTAAAATGGTGTCTGAATTTCTAATGTAGTGCTATTTTTTTCAAAGGCATCTATGGGTTAACTTCTATCTTAATTTTATATTGGGAGAAAGTGATAAAAAGAAACTCACAATTGATTGCCAAAAATGTGAAACCACCCCTGCCCAACAATACCATCTCCAGTTCCCGTGAATCAGTTTCTTGGTGGTTGCCCTGCATTTACCATTGTAGTTAATAGTGTTACAACCTGTAAATTGATAACAAACACAAACAAAACCATGAAAGTGTGTCTGAAAGAGGTGCCTGAAAACAAAACATAAACACTTTTAATTAGAGAACATTGTTGAAGAAAGCTGTAAAAATTACTCAGCTGGCAACACTATAAATACAAGGTATTATTATCAGGATTCAAAATGTAGAGTAAGAGTTTATCATAGTTCAACAATGACAGGACAAACCAAGGATAAAGCAACACCACCTTTTTATACTGTGATAGCCTATAGCAATTACTTCTACTTTAACATTAATCACAGTAACTGCCAAAACAGAGTATATTTGACCAGAGAAAGTGTTAAAAACCAATATAACAGCTCATTATGTATGAAGCCCTGACATGACTACCTCCAAGTTGGCCTTACAAAAACTCACTAAACAGCATTTCTAAAAAAATTGCATTCCACATGTTGGCTTTTGGTTTAAGCAAAATATTTACATATTATGCCAAGAATGGATTTTAATTCAGAAGCACTTGCCAACATCAGCAGAAAACATTATTGAAACACAAGTTATTAGTAAAAGGAGGCTGACCAATACATCTCTTAATTACAAAAATATGGTGGCCTTGGTGAAAAGCCTGAACTGCCAGTATAAGTAAAATGTAGAAATGGGCGCCTACTCAAGAATTAAAAACAGTCACACTGCTCTTTATAAAGGCCAGTTTGAAATAATGAGTTAGTTTGGTTTTTTACATGTCACGTTTTTTAAGCCATGCTCTTTCTATTAGTTAGTTAGAATGTTGTAAGGTTGTAGACAATTGCTTCTACTTCTTACTTTTACTAGCAATAAAATACATAACTGGCTATAATGTAGGGCAGCCTCTGCTGTGAATGTTCTGCTATTTAGATTGATCTAAAACCAAAATTATTTAAATGTGTTGTGTTGGGTCTAAAGCTATTATTCTTTAAAATGGTGTGTCTTAAAACTTAAAATTAGTTAGACGGTTGGTCAATGAAATGTTGTCCACCTACCGATCTTCTCAAGTTGCTTTGATACAAAGTCTGGACCTAAAACATTTGGCCAGAATCAATTAGTTGAGCAGAGCTGAAAAGTTTTTCTTTGCATGTTGGGCAAAAAACTCAGACAAACCTAAATTTAAATAAGTATAAAGTCAATGAAACAACATGACTTTTAACTATACTGTAAAACACTGTATTTCCTCAAAACATTAAAAAAAAAATTATAGAAATTACATTTGTCTTTACCTCCCAGTTCACTTTCATTTCATTTTTTATTTTCCCATCAATAGGAATCCTGCACAACAATTACAACAATCACATATTACTTGAGATACATCTTACTATCGCAGTATTTATGTGTTCAGTCAAAACAGATACCAATGGTATTACCATACCTGATGGTTATCCTATTTTTGTCTTTGTTTAAGGTGTTCAATGTTCTCTTCTCCTTTACCCTCAGTTGGACATCTGAAAACTCTTTGCTTTTGGAAATCAGTGTGACCTGTGAAAAAAATGGTTTTGTTACAATATATATATGTATTTGGGAACTTATAAAACTATTTGTGTGACATTTATTCTACCCTGAACAGGGATCTGTCATGAGATATATTGTTTGGAAAAGCAAACCACAACAGTAATATATGTATTTGTAGCAAGTGCTATCTACATCCAAGACTTCATTCATAGTTCTGACCGCATTGTTTGTTAAAGTGCATCTACCACAGGGGAATAATTCTACAAACAAAAGATTTTGTTTAAAGCGAAGTAGCAGCAACAAATGCACCTGTATCAAGTGTATACAGGATGATGATCAAAACAGTGTTTTGATCAACTGAATAGACCTACTGTTTTCATGGAAGAAATAACTGTTCTGTATGCAACTTCGTACTTTTCTACAAAAAATTCAGTTGATACTCATATCACACAGACAGGTATAATTACCAGGTCTGACAATGTCCCGGTTCCAGGAACAAGGGCAAACTGTTTCATTGTATCGTATTAACAATATCCATCTTGCTTGACTGCACCTATCTTGCACAGAGTGCTTTAGAGAAACAGTTCACTCTCCTACCAATTAATTTTACATTATAATTCCCTGTATTTAAACTTAACTTAATTTGTAATAACTACCAGTGATTTCATCACACACAAAGCAATACTCCTAGGACAAAGCAATACCGTCAGTTGGACAGACATTGATGCCTGCATATTTGTCACATCCAGCCGAGAAATCAGAACTGTAGAGACCTGAATGTAAATTGTTTGCATTTTTTGTTTTTCTGCACATCTTGAGACCATTACAACTATGATTGTTATTACAGCCAGTGACAGCATATTTATGATCTTGGTTCTTTAGTAAGGTTCAATAGTTCAAATAAACTGATGGTTAGTAAGGTTAGTAAGGTCCATAATAAAAATTATTATGGATGTGTCTTGCACAGCTGTCTGAATTGAATGGTTTAAATATGTTTTTATTATAAATGCTTAACCTTGGCTTCAAAGGAATAGCAACACTTGGAAATATTAAAGAATAGTATGATCAGGGGATTTACTCACAAAGCACTGGTAAGTCTCCAAGGATAAAAGCACCTTCAATTTTTTTCTGTCAGATACGTCCATACCAGCATAGTGGAATCCAACTCCATACATCACTAAATCTAGTAACAGTAAAACCGAAATATTGTGTTGAATTGGTGAAAATAAACTTAAAATATGAAATAAAAAATAAATAACTACAAACCTCTCAGTTTTGAGTCCTGCAAGGAGTTGGCACACTTTTGTAACCTGTAAAAAATGGTTAAAATGAATATATGAAACTGTAATTACCCTTCAGATTTTTTTTAAACAGCTATAAATCAAACTTTATGACCTACAATATAAGGAATAACAAAGAACATAATTATTATTATTGTAAAGGCAACAGAACAAAATCTACGTTCTTTGAAGTGCAGAAGTCAAGAACCAAACGCCAAAAGTATTGCAGTTCAGCTTTGGATCAAACTTTAAAGCTGGCAAAAGAAGAATACAAAAGATTACCTTTGTTTATATTCAGTGCTCATAATAAACTTGGCATCTTTTGCAAGAACAGATCCAGACTGTTGCATTCCCTTCCTAGTCGCACAAAACTGAGAACATAAAACAGCAATGCATTTTTTTTTGTGTTCACCGAAGTCTATAACTGTTTATTTTATCCAAAACAGACAAAGCAAAACAAATTACAACAAGCGTTGTTTTCTGATTGGAATATGTTTGAATGATGCTTGCCATTTTGTAATTAAGAGATAAGTCAAACTTGAACTCAGTTTGGTTGCCAGAGCAGGGAAATCCAAGGCCTATGAGTTTCATCCAAACATGTAGCTGGCTCAGTACCATCTGACAGCCAATCTGAAATCTAAAACGATCACATAATAACATGTTATTTAAACCAAAAGCAAGCAAGGTACTACAGTTCATTAACGCTTCAATGCCCAAAGTATGTTCTCGGCATGCTCATGTGATACTTTTTGAAAACTTGATTATGCTAGTATGTCCATAACTTATTTTATAATGTAAACTTTTTTACATGCTGTCTCCCATTTATATAGACTGAGGAAATGACACCTAGCTTATTCCATGAGGGACAGTAACTCACACACTCCCAAGCAAACTCAACTTCAAAAGGAACAAATATTTCACATCTCTGTGTACAACAGGTATCTATTGTGTGACATGAGCATGTTCAATTATAAATGTAGACAATTGAGTGTATTAGGCACCAAACAGATAGTACATGTAACAAAGTGGAAGTTCTGCATAGCTGCTTTAACACTTAACTAAGCTTCAACTGTTAAACAATATAGTGCACATAACTCACATCCGTTATATTTGGAATTGTTGCAGAAACAGCCACAAATCTCATAGAGACTTTAGAGTCAGGATTATCTGACCCACATGACAGGGAGGAATGCATGGTTTTCATTCTACTGACCACAACCTCGAGAGTTGCTCCACATGTTGGATCTTTTACAACATGTACATAAAAAAAAAAAGACAGTACTAAGAAAAAATAATTATTGGTATCAATTATTATTTGTTTATTTAGCAGACGCCTTTATCCAAGGCAACTTACAGAGACTAGGGTGGGTGAACTATGCATCAGCTGCAAAGTCAGTTACAATTACGTCTCACCCGAAAGACAGAGCACAAGGAGGTTAAGTGACTTGCTCAGGGTCACACAATGAGTCAGTGGCTGAGGTGAGATTTGAACCGGGGGACCTCCTGGTTACAAGCCCCTTTTCTTTAACCACTGGACCACACAGCCTGCAATAAATAGGAATTTTGAAGGATATTAAAAACGACTAATCTTGTATAAGATAAATATGTGAACCAATTAAACAGCAAGAGCAAAAACAGAGACAATTAAATATTCTCTTTTGTAGTGTTTCCCACTGACCTCGTCAATAAGAATGTCAAACCAACTGGACCAAACAATTATCTCTCCACTTCCTTGTCATGCTGTCCCATTTTTCCTTGAAAGTAAAACAAAATAAATAAATAACAATAATCTTGGTTTACAGCCTATGAAGCAAATAAACCTTAAAGTATTTAATGTGCATTATAACAGCTACGTTTGCATTGCTATACTGCAGCATGCCTTTAGACAAAGGAAATCTGCTGCATTTCCTAAGCTGGATTTAAAGTGTCACTTACTGGTGTAGCCATGATAAGATGAGCATCTTGAATCTCAAAGAAGTCATCCATTTCTGTATCTCCTGTCAGCTCTTTGCAATTCAACCCTAAAGGCCAAAATTCTGGTTTCCAGTTATCATAGCGTTGACTGCACAGGGCCTTAATTGGTGCCACTAAAGACAGAAATCATAAGCTTTTATGTCAAGGTATTTCTTTTAAAGATAACAGACACAGAATTTATAAAATTGTATTAAACGTAAATAAATTAACAATATATTTTTTAAACATCTATTTTAACTGTAAATATTTATATGAACACGATATATTTACCTTTCTCTCTCTCTCTGAAAATTATGAAATGATGCTTGATACAGAGAAGCTGATTTAGCCAGCTAAAAAAAATGAATATGTGCTTCTTAAAATAACATATGTTGTTATTGTGGTTCAATCAAACATCACTAACGTCTTGCTTGAAAAACATTATTCTAAACATATACTACAACATGCATTTAAAGCATAGTAACTTTCAAACTCCGGTCACTTAAGAGTGAAGCAAAAACTTACTGTATACAGCTTTAATGTTGGACCATGGTGGTGGAACTTTCATAATCAAACAAATAATGGCAAGTTCAGAATGTACAGTTTTCCCAGAACCAGCTGGAGCACAAATAACAACATTTCTATTGGTGTAAAAAAGCTACAAAAAAGTTACAAAATATAAATACGTCAATGAAAAATGTAAGATATTTCTTTTAATTTCCGACATCTACTGCAATTAACAATATTCATACTTACTTCATCTAGAGCTCCAGACTGAATATAATTGAAACATGGAAACTCCTTAAAAACAGGTCGGAATTGTGCAGCTATAAAATAGTTAAGGCTAAAATGTGTTATTGTATACAACCTCTACAACAGTTAGTTCCCTTTAAGTGCTGTAACTGTTGCATATGGTGCTTCTGTGTGTGAAATATACCCTGCATTTGTTAATCTACAAAGGAATGCAAGAGATCTGCAATTTGTCTTTAACAGAAACAGTTTTGTTTCTTTCTAGATCTAAAGCATTAGCATGAACGCCCTAGGCATATGCAAAAAACCTTGTGATGTACATACTCTATGCAGCCCAAATGAAATGTGTTAAAACAAACACACATGCAACTCGTTTTAACATTGAGAACAGCATCCAATCAAGGAAAATGTGTATTCTTCAAAAAGTCAGGATGAGAATGGTAAATATCTCTAACTCTCATATTTTATTAGAATTATTTATTTCTTAGCAGACGCCCTTATCCAGGGCGACTTACAATTGTTACAAGATATTATTTTTTACATACAATTACCCATTTATACAGTTGGGTTTTTACTGGAGCAATCTAGGTAAAGTACCTTGCTCAAGGGTACAGCAGCAGCGTCCCCTACCAGGGATTGAACACACGACCCTCCGGTCAAGAGTCCAAAGCCCTAACTTCTACTCCACACTGCTGCCCTATGAAATGCATATTTAAATCCTACATATTCTTAGAACCTATGCTCAATCCACTAATACAATGGGGGTGGTGTGATCACAAGCAGCTTTCCTGGGACTTGAGATTCCATCTGTTATGTTGGTGTTAAAGTCCTGAATGCATTTGCTTAAGGATCCGGAGGGTAGATCGCGTTTCAATATCCTCGGTATAGAAAATGAATATGCATGCAGGAAGAGATACTTAATATACCTTCAAAATAAAAGAAAAAAATATTACAAAAGGCAGTATGGTATGGTTCATAAAAACACTAAAAAACAAGTAATACAAATGTGTATTGACATAACCTGCAGCGTTTTGTTTATTACAGCACAATTAAAAAGGATACAAATTTCAGTAACTGACCTCAGAATTCCTGAACCCTTGCTTGATACACCTAAAGGAAAGAAATATAGCATTTAGAAAAAGTGTAAGATGCAGTACCATTTGGATACATGAATTATAACTAATCACTCGTCTCTATTTCTGCCTCATGCTGTATAAAGTAGTAGCAACATCAAAGAAAATGTTTTTAGAAGTGTTAGTTTAGAAAATGCTAGATTTAATGATGTCAGATCTCTGCATATGCAAAACGAAAACAGCACACAATAAGCTCCAAAGAATATTCATGCATTTACTGTGCCATGTTTACTGAAGTTTAAATTTTAAATTACAGAGAATATTTGCAGAGCTAAATCACATTACATTAAAATAACATTTAGGGTGACATGACAGCAGGTACAAAACGTCACTGCTAAGAAATATTATATTACACACACCAGTGATATTAATAGCTGGTGCATGCCACCTACTGGCATTGGCTCTCATTGCAACTTACAATGGTAGTGGCTATGGTAGTATTGCATTCAGAAATCAAAAAAGTATCTTACTAATTATCTATCTACCATACTTTACTGTTTCCGTATAATCTGTTTCAACTTGGCTGCATACAACAGCAGCACAGTTCAAAATATATGTGACATCAGGCATTGTATTAGTATTTGTATAACTATTTCTATAATTTACAACAGTACTGTATCTACTGGGTTTCAACATGTTTATTTAAAAACACAACCATGCATACAAATAAAACCCAGAACAAACCGACTACCCACAAACATGTTTAATAACAGATAATTCGTTATACAAACAATACATTTGAAAGACGCAAGTCAAGGCAAATACAACCGAAAACACATTACAGTGGGCTCATTTAAGAAGACCTCTTTTATTTCTTAATGCAAATCTCCCCATCTAACCAAATCTCCTCAGGTTTTCAGTATCTTGATTTATAAATTATTATTTACTTTTCTGTCATGTTCCAGCATTGAGACTCCAGGAAGGCACTTAGCCTTGAGTATACAGGATCAGAATAAAAAGAAAATGAGCGTGTGAAAATGGAGAAACATGGCCGGCAGTATCTGAAGGAATGAAATAAATGACAGATGATAAAAAAAAACCAGAAGACACAGCATTATACATTCTGGGAGATCTCATATTCTTTTGGGAGACTGAAAATCAAATGTGGGTACCCAATGTCATCTGATTTCTCACCAGCAATGATGTATTCTACAATAAATATATGCATTTTGGTGAAAATTTTAAACGGTTAGTCAGATCTCACCTTGTACGTTAAGTGGTTGTGGTGTTAAAGGAAGGACATGAGCTGTTTTTGTGGTTTGTCGGTATTTCGCAGTGGCAGAATCACATGTGCTGAACAGTTCAAGACCCAAGCCATGCAAGGGGCTCTGAATGTTCTCAGCGTTTTTCAGAAATTCATCGCCTTAAACATAGACAATGTGACATTATAACTGTCACTCTGCTCGCTAGTTTCTAAACCTGGTGATGTGTTGTCAGAACTCCTCAGAATCTTTGGCTGTGGAGTTTTAAACAAGCTGTAATAAAAATAGACAAATACAGCTTTAATGTACGGTGCATTGAAAAGTTTTTTGGTTTTTTTTATGACTTACTTTATAAATATAAATATGAAAAGGTCACAAATACATCCACACATGCTTGCTATTAAAGAACTTTGATCACTGTCATTTCAATGTTTTAAAGAGCAAGAGTCTGGTAATTCCCTGTTGGGTGTAGTAGTTCCCCTTTACGTACAGTACATCCCCATAGAATATCACAATGCCATTATTACTCAACTATAAACCAGTCTTTGTACTTACTTACCTTTATACACATGACCCAAGGATAATACTTTATTAATACAATAACTAATACGTAAATACTGGCTACCATGCTCTTATCTTGTATCATCTACACAGTATATGGATACAGCATTATGTACCCCCTTATCCACAACAGATAATGCACAAAACTAAACAAAAAGGTGTGTGTGTGTATATATATATATATGTATATATACACAAGTAATATAATTCTGATGATTACATTTTTGTTGAAAGGAATTCTCTCTTTCTGTTGTTTTTTTCAATGGGGGGGATGAATATTTTTGGTCTCTCGGTAGAACCTGCGGAGATTTAGAAAATGCTGAAAGACTACCATAGCACAGACACAAATAACCAATAGTTGTTGATAAACACTGCACTCTACATTGAGTTATTTTAACAAAAAAAAGGTAGGTGCTTCTGCTTCCTCTCTGAGTCAAACTACAACCAAACTAGTCATGTCATATAATTACTTGAGTCACTTGGTAACTATAACATGTGCCTGTCATCTCTGGTATCTTAATCTATTTTATTTCAATTAAAAGCTGCTGTGTCCCCCAATCCTGTTAATTGTTTACACTTAAATATAATTAATACATTTGTAGTATCTGTTTACAATATTCTTTCATAGTTTAGTCTGTACTCTGTTTGAAAACAGGCCTTGTTTGTTTGCATTCGCCAAAATACATTTTAACAGTAGGCAAACAAGCCCCTCCCCTTTCCCTGTGAAACACTGGACTCATTAATCAAAAAGAAAGGATAAACTTAATTTTAACCTGAATGGAAACCTACAACAGCAAATAACCTTCATGAATGTGATACATTAACATTTTACAACTCATTGAGGCAATAATTAAAGCATAAATGCACATTTAAGCTACTGACGAGTTTTCCAAGAGCATTTTGACCTACGTGAGGGCGGAAAAGAAAGAGGATATAGCATCAATTTTCTAAGCATTAAGGCTATTATTGTTCATTTTGGAATCTATAGAAGGCATTATTTAACTATAATGGGAGCGCTGTCAGCATTATGAACTTATAAAATCTCAGCGGTGCTACAACATCAGCAAGAAAATAAGAAACAAAGGTAATATTGCATTGCTAATGTTATGGTTTATTAACTTGTGTTCTTACAGTTTAGGATGCAAAGCTGTCCCATGACACCACATTGCGAGTTATCCCAATTAAATAATTTTAAAATATATTTTGAATTGCTATTTTCCCTCAACCAAAGGCACACAATTTTACATCAGATTTTTAATGATCTTTTTCATAGTGAAAAATGGGTCAACCGAGCAAAATAAACAAAACTTGCTACCAACGTAATAAGATTATTATTTTGGGGGGATTTCATTTTACTTTTTTTCATAAAAGGTATTAGATTAATGCATAAGGGCCACAGTCCAAGAAGAAAGTACACTGTTTCTTAGGATTTATTCCCTACAAACTCTGAATCTGAGATCTGATAATTCCAAGAACACCTATGGTGCGAGGGCTTTTAGTTCTCAAACTCCTTCACTTTGGAACTCACTTCCAGGAATTCAGCCTTGCTGATCCAGTCCGAAATACAGTGTACATGGAGACAACAGTCTCTTTTGCTAGCATAAAATCATTGACTCCATCTCGGATTTTATCTATTTATTTTTTTGCTGACGCCCTTATCCAGGGCGACTTACAATTGTTAAAAGATATCACATTATTTTTACATACAATTACCCATTTATACAGTTGGGTTTTTACTGGAGCAATCTAGGTAAAGTACCTTGCTCAAGGGAACAGCAGCAGTGTCCCCACCGGGGATTGAGCCCACGACCCTCCGGTCAAGAGTCCAGAGCCCTAACCACTACTCCACACTGCTACCATGAAGACTGTTATCAGCTCATACACTCAATGCACCCTGTAGTTATTGCTTAAGCACAGCGATTCATGACCGCACAAAGCTCACAGTGGGGGGAAAAAACTTACCTGTAGACCAGAGAGATTTTATTTCATTCTGTAAGTCCTGAGTAGCTGGTATTTCAGAAATTGACGGTGCAGGGAAAAGCTGCCAACTTCCTTGATCATTACATAAGGGAGTTCTATAGAAATATAAATGATATGTCAGTAGAACATCAAAGCATTAATGCCTGGCAGAAAATAATAAAATAATGTAAACTAGCATATTATTTTACATTTTGTGATTGACCTTGGCGTTTGTGAAGCCACGAGGCAATTTTACACTAATGTAATCACAAACACAAACCAAAAGAAAAAGGAAATCTGTGATTTAATAGAATACATTTATCCATGAAAGTTTTGACTTCAAAGTGCTATATGACAAATATCGAGTTACAAGTGAAATGTAGAAATATAAGTGCTTTACGATGCCAAATAGTTAGTCAGATAAAGTGGGATCCTCTGTCCTGTACCCAGAGAACTCCTTCTAGTTGGCTAACATACAGAATTTGCTACAAAGTACTATATGCAAAAATGTAATGATGTTCTAAGGTTACCAAAATAACTGTTGGCATTTATAAACAGCTCTATAAACTTGTACTGAAACTACTACTACTACTACTCACACTTTCTGAACAACTGGTCTTTCAAAAAAAATTATATATATATATATATATATATATATATATATATATATATATATATATATATATATATATATATATAGTGTATATCAAAAGTTCAAAGTCAAGTTCATACATTGCTCATAATGTTCTAGCCACCTTACTGCCATCTGGAAAAAAAAAAAAAAACATAATTAAAAAAAGAATAATTGAACAAGTACAGATTTCAACATAACCATGGTGGGAAATTCCACTGTTATGATCACCTTAATATGGTTGAGATCCTATGTTTTTCAAGTCTCAGTACAATACAATTCCCATTTAAGAATGACATTGATGGTATTAGTTGGCAAATATATTTATCTTACTAGGGCTCACTGAAATAATAAAATACACCTTAGAGTTTACAACTTCTGTTTTCCTTAACACATTAAAACACACACACACACACACACACACACACACACACTTTTGAAGTGGCTTCTTAAACAGAACCCACTAACTACCAAAATCAAACTAGCACCATGCTGTTTTGCATCAATAATTGATTTAGCTTTAAATACTTAAAGCACAATTCTCTACTATCCGTCAATATAAAAAGAAGTATTAGTGCTAAAGGGGCAGGATTATCTCTGGAATAATCTCAAATCCCAAATGAAATGAATCCTCTTGTGTATATCTTGCTTGCTATTGAAGTGATGATGCCTGCATCTTCAACCAAACCTTCCAAGAAAAAAAAACCCGCCGAGGATAAATAACACATAACCTCATAATCAAGTGCTGCACTTAGAATACAAACGATGCCATTCATATAATGCTGTAATAACGCATTACAAAGGGAGCTAAAATAGCGCGAATCGTTCTTCCCCATTTGGCCTGTGTCTACACCAACTCTTCTTCCCCGTTTGTAATGAATTAGGGCCCTTAATGAATACTGTCTTCTTGACCTAATAACCTGGCAATTAATAGGCTATAAACCAAAACCGATAAACATTGGGCAATGTGGCACATTTCTCAAAAATGTCTTTATAGACGATATGTTCCAAATACAGCTGTAGACCTCCCAGCAGATTCAAAAGGGTTGTGAAAAAGCACAAAACATGCCAAATACAATATAGAAATGTGTCCTAGTAGTGTTATACTAGCCTACGCAGCACGCTACTGCTATATCTAGCTAGTGTGTCCCTTTCTTGTTGATTCTGCGTTGCTACGTTATTGTTTTGACATTTATGCAGTGCGTAGTTTCTTTATTTAAGTGAATTAAACGAAGAAATTACAATTACCTTTAGGAACTCAAATAAGTATTACGTTTATAAATTAATATCAATTGTGTTTAGAGTTTCTTTTAATGATATTTACAGCTATAAAGTCATTCTACTCCCTCAGGAAAGGTACCTCCTGTTTCTCTGTTTCTCCTCAGAAGATTGTGCCACGTGACTTACGATATTTCGCGTGCTATTGTGTTGGCCAATACATACAAATAAGCGTTATTTTGCTACTGTATAACCTCCTACATTACCGTAAAAACAAACTCAAATACTCACGTCACATGGAAGAAATGTGAGTAAAACATACTTATATGAAGGACCTGATATGTTGAAATGGATGGCATGTATTTATTTTAACTGATTAGTATTGGTCTTTACCCCATGTATAACCTTACCCTAATTCGAACTGGTTCATACTTTTTCCTCGCCTACTAAAAATGTATGAACATTTTTTATTGAACAAAATAGCAATGCTAATAGTTTAAAGGATTAAGTAAAACAATACATTTCATCAGCATATATATTTTTACTACTATTCATGCTACAGTGGGAAGGTTGGTTTATTTTTAAATATGTAATCCCAGACATGCTGTTGCCCTTTTGGTTATAATTTATATGTGAGACTACAACAAACTACATGGATTTATATTTCAGTCAGATACCTGTAATCTATTTAATGCTCTCGTTTTCGCTGATTGAAAAAAAAATGGTTGTAGGCATATTGCTATCAACGTTGGAGGTTGTACTGCAGACAGTTTGGCGTCTACCCATCATGTGACTTGTGAGCACTGTTGCAGAGCTGCAAACAATGGAAACGCAGGACTCTCCGTGCTGCTTGAACTGTGGGTTCAGGTCTCACATGGAAACCTACTAGGCTGAGCTATGGATGAGTACCTGGTGTCCAATGATGAAGTCCAAGGAATTGAGAATGAGTTTGAGCATTGGCCCCACTTCTTACTCTTGACATGTTAGGTCATGGAAATGTTTTATTTTTATTTTTTTATTTTATTTTTTTTAATCATTACTTGTTTACATGCAGAAAGAAAACATGAAAACCAGCCTGTGTTGTATTTGTTCCATACAGTATGTATAAGTTTATTTAGACACAGAAACCACAGCTTTTTCCTCCAGTCAGGATATGAAAACACATTATTTCAGAAATACTGCTCTCAGGCTACTCATAAACATCACATTTTATGTAGGCTAGAAAAACAGATTTTTAATCAGGAAGCTTTATTTATGTTTACTTTAATTTACAGATGCAGGGCTTCTCAAAATAAATAACATCACATACAGATTATAAAGCCACCATTGGTTTTATTCTGC
Organism: Acipenser ruthenus; assembly: GCF_902713425.1. Classification (NCBI taxonomy): domain Eukaryota; kingdom Metazoa; phylum Chordata; class Actinopteri; order Acipenseriformes; family Acipenseridae; genus Acipenser; species Acipenser ruthenus. Next base: position 4,888,816 of record NC_081198.1, on the reverse strand, counting down.
CACAATGGAAGAGAAAATACCAGGAATCAAACATTCTGAAAGTGAATTAAAACAAGCCCTGTCCCCAGGGTGTTATGACTGCTTAGCATTGAGTTTTAAAAGCAGGGAGTCGATGCCTCTGTGGTTCACCGTTTTGTTAAAAAATATATAAAAATATATTTTGCATAAATCTGTCCAGCCAGCAGCTTGGCACATTTTCTGCTTGACTAAGGCTTGTTCTTTAGGTTCATTCACTTGATTTTAAGCCTAAGTAAAACATTTGCATTAATTAAACCAGCTATATGTTTTGCATATAGATAATGCTTTACTAGCGGTCCGTGAATTGTATATAAAATTCAGTTACAAATCGATGTTTGCTCCATGCTATCCCACCATTTTTCCAATCTTCCAAGCTGCCACTTTTACCAAGAATGTTCCTGCTGCCTGACTGGAGTCTTCCATTCTACGAACTGGGGAGGACATTTTTCTTTGTATCAGGTCAAACTAAACTATTCAAATTGGACAACAATTACAGAAATCAGTAAACTCTGTAAACTGTAAAATTGTATTATAGATGCCTAAAATATACCCAGAAAGTCACATTTTAACCGCTGACCTGTTTCTGTGAGTTAAGCATGGTCACTGAACATCCCTTAAAGATGAATGGGTTAGCCTGCAGAAGAGCAAGCAAAATGGCGGCTGTGAAATGGATGGAGGACGATAGCGAACAATAATCAGGTGTAACGATTAATGTACATACTGTTAACGTTTTCCGAAAGACAAAGGTAGGTCTGTAATTACGCTTGAAAATATTCAGTGGTTTGGTTTGATATTGAAGCGCCCCGCGCTATTTTCAGCATGCCGCGTCTTGTGTTGGTTGGGTCCTTGGTATGGAGCTTATGGTCACGGCTGCACACATAACAGCACGAGAGGTAATGAGCAGAAGAGCCAGACATATTTATCAGGTGTTTGGGCAAATGGATTATGTTTCGATACCATTCTGTACCATGCCAGTTTTCACAATGGCTAAACAAATGGACAGACCCATTCTAAGACGTGTGTGCTGTTATATTATTAAGCATGTCTGCAAACACAAAAGTTTTCAAGAGCTTTTTGTAAGAGAAAAAAAAAAAAAAAAATCCAGCGCCACACGAATTTGTTTTTATTTGAAGATTTTACCCGTTTTAAGTGTAAGGAGTGACTCCTACATTTAAAAACGGGATTATTTCAGTACAAGTAATGGAAAACAATACAGTATTTTGTGCTATTGATACATTTTGAAGCGCATTTCTAGTTAGAATTGACACCTCATGAGTTGCTGCATTCAGTGCTTTGGCAGTCTCCACATCAAACTTCCTAGGTCCAATTGGGCGCATCACAGTACCTGCGCGTATTGCTTCTCATCTTTCTTCAGCATGAACCCAGCCTCTGCAGTTCCTTGTCAGAACAGACGCAAGTCGACTTTGATTTGATTACTTCAAACCCAAATGCGTTTGCATATGTTTCCAGCGCCCTTGGTGTCCAACTTAATTACTTTTTACCATAAGTTATACAAAGTGAGTGAGAAAGGAAATAGTAGCTTTCAAATCTCTTGAGTTCTATGGGCAGTTTTATATTGAACTGTTGTGCTCAATTTATATATATTTACATAATTTTGCGTTCAACAGTGCCAGCTGCTGGAACATTCATGAAGACTATATTATTATTATTATTATTATTATTCCAGTTATTGTGGAGCTTTGTGGTTGAATGTTGTCACTAATTGTTTTGCAATTTACAAATATATATTCTAGATTTTTTTTGTTAGTTTTTTTTTGTTTTTTTAGCAGATATTTTTGTAAACTATTTGAATATGCAAACATATTGCACCTGTTCATTCCACATGGGAAGACGCAAGTGCTTGAAATGGAAGGTTTCCTGTAGGTAAATCTGTGCCCTTTATACTAGTCCAGTAGGTAAGTCCATGCCTTTTGTACTAGTCCAGACATGGCATCTATGTGAGGCTTCCATTGTGAAGTGAAAGTGAAACAACCTCATTTCCATTAATTGCTTGAACCTACTCTCACTGACCTTCTTTTTGCTGACAGGCAACCATTTTGTACTTAAATGTGGTAATCAAACAGCCTAATTGGAATAAATAATAATGGCATGCATTTCAATACTGTGCAGACTCATTTGAATATGTTGTTCGGTTGCAAGGCAAGTATCCAATTTTGGTAGTCATGTTGTTGTACTGCTTGTGTGTGTGTGTGTGTTTATGTTTTATATGAAACCAGTACTGCAAAATAATGAATGCATGGCAGTGATAATGTTTTTCGGCCCATTGATAGGAACACCTACAATCTGAAGACCTGCCTTTGATAATTGTACATATTTTAAAAACCACTTATTAAAATGTTTCTCATCATTTGATAAATCTGGTTATTTACACTGCTTTAACTCTTTCGACACTGATTTACAAACCAGTATAGAAGTCTAGGAAAGATAACTTCGCTGAAAAGCTCTTATTACAGTAACATCACCATTATTATCAAAGTACGAGATGCATATAGTACAGAATATGGATTGAAATGCTATATGATGCCAATCATGAAAAAACAACCGATTTCCTAAAAATCCCTTGCTTGTGATGTGATGCCAGTTGCCATGGTCTCATTCAAGGCAACTATCACTACAGTATAACAGATCTCAAACAATATTGTGTTTTTGGCATTTCTCTCAAGAGTGCTCATTTACAATTCCTTGGTGTCTGTTGCACACGGTTGTTCACATCTTCAAACCTTAGCTGAACATAGTGTGCCCTTTTCCCGTAGGCCCAATGGTAAGCCATGTTGGCTTGTCGGGTTTCAAGCTGAATGGTTCAGTATAAATTCAACAAAGTTTTATTTGTATTGTATTCATATATGGACCTCCAGCCTTTTAACTGGTAAAGTGAAAGAGTAAACTGGTGGCCTACAGCTTTTTCCTGCTGAATATTACTTGCTACTATAGTGCTTTCACCCTTACATGGCATTTCCTCCATCATGTGAACCTGTGCACTTCCTTACAGAGCCAAAAGTACTTTTGAATCATCCACAAAAAAAATCATTTGCATGTGTTCTAAAAATTGAATTTAGGTTAAAATCCTATATTCTGAAAAATAAAATCAGTTTAGGTTAGCATTTGAAGTTTGTTGCTTCAACTCTCAAGGCAGAAGTATGAGTGCAAAATATCACTTCAAGCATGGAGGAAAGGGCACAACAACGTGAGCCTGCAACCCAATGTTATGATATTCTACAGAAAGTCTGAGCTGCTGTAAATAGATCAAACAAACATGTTATCCAGATGAGGTTTGGGGTCAGACGTTTGGATCCAAACACTGATGAAAGCTGAAAAGATTAGAGTATATAGCATAGGACTAAATTACTAAAAAAAATAGTATTTTAACATATTTTCAGTAAAGGCATATTGAAATATTAAGTGTGGTTTAGTGTGTATGTGAAATGTATCTTTGCTGGCAAAACGTTTATATAATTTATAATTACTTGTTTTATAACAGCATTCTATGGGATTTTATCGCGTACTGTATGCATCTTTAGGCTGTAAAAGCTTAGCTGATCTGGCAGACAAGATTTACTCACTTATATGTATTTACTTTGGAGAAGAGTAGTCATTATTAGTTCTTTACTTGTGCTGTAAAGCTGATTGTGATCTAGAAATGCAAATCTTTATAAAAATCCCTCTAGTGATTAAAAGTGGAACTGCACAAAAAAGCTCTTTCAAGCAGACATTTTGTGGAATGACACGTGCAGTATTCAGGAGTTCATTAGTGCATTAGACCATTGTAAAGTGGAGTTAACATTTTCCAACCGTAGAAATACATTGTTGAGAAATGGAGTTGTTTCTTACTAAATGTTAATTGCATTATGTTTGTACAGTAGTTGGTATGGGAGCTGTTATTTGATTGATCAATATGTAGAAACATAGGGACCTGCATTCCAGTTAGGGATGCAACAGTTAAGATTTCCCAAACATTTGCGTGGCTTAAAAACTTTGCCCGGGCCTGAAAATGTACGTGGGTGTTGATAGAAAACGAACCGATCATAACCGACTTAATATGGGTCATTCCACGCCAACTCAACCAGAAAAGGGAAATTTCATTGCCCATCCGTCTCAGATTTTCTTAGAAAAATTCACCTGGGGTTTTTCTGACACGCTGAGTTTAGAAATTATGTTGGTATCCAGGGTTTTTGGATTTTTGTTAGATTTTTGAGTTGCATTTGTCATGTATTCAAGCATTGCTTATGGCCACTCTGGTGAGGCTAAAGTGCCACATAGCACTATCCAAACTGGCTATTTCTTCAACTTTGCATTCTCTGAGGATTGATCTAGAGGAAAAAGTAACAGTATATGCTTCCACTGGCACTAGCTTGGAGCTGAGGGGTTATGAACTTGCATGGGACTTGGGACTTCTTTGTTACGATGACACATTTGAAACTACCAAAACCTTACTTAGTTGGGTTTTAAAAACTAAATTCATGGTTTTTCTTAAAAAAAAAAAAAAAGAAAGAAATCTTTCCTGCTGTACTTTAACCTCACCAAAGTGGCCAAAGCAATGCTCGAATGCATGACAAATGCAACTTCAAAAATCCAAAATCCTCGGATACCAACATATTTTGCTTGATGCTTGTAGATCTCATCAACATCTATCCAAACATATCTTTGGGTGATTTTTTGGCCTAAACAAATAGCAAAAATTCAAAATTCAAGGGGGTTTAATGACCAGTGGTGGGACTTTGGAAGACTGGTTCCTAAGGTTCTTACAGCAATACTTACATTTTAGGACCCACATCCCCTACAGGGTAAAGGGTTAGGCTGAAGATCGAATAAAACTCGTCAGTTACCCCTCGTCTTGCAATTTGCCAGAAGTGAGTAGGGTGCTCCTAGTATTTTTTTCTGAAAAGCCCTATTCATTACACATAGAACGAGGTGCTACACATGATGGTAGCATCTAAATTGCACCCACGGTGATTTTTCTGGTCAAGATCCCTTTCTCACTTTAGGTTGACTTTTGCAAGGTCACAGGTCGAAGGAGATTTAAAAAAAAAAAAAAAAAATGGCTATCATTTCTGAACTCAGCGTGTCTGAAAACCCCCAGGTGAAATTGTCTAGGAAAATCTGAGACGGATGGGTAACGGAGTTGGCATGGAATGACCCATATCTAATTCCAGGTGCACAAGGGCAGAGGCATTTGTAATGACAAAATAAAGGATTTTCTATGAGAAAAATGAAAGATCAGTTTGTCCTCTAGTGGACATTGATCCACATCACAAAAAACACAACACAATTGATCACAACAGGCAGTCTGGGCTAGTGAGACGCCTAAGACCGAATGGATGGTTGTGTTTAGGTCAGGAATCACCATGCTTGGCAGTAGCCAGAACAGAAATAGGATTAGGTGGGTTGGTCAGAAGATGAAGCATAGAGGAAAGAAAGCATTGCTTACTGAGCAGGAGCACATGTTGACTTGGAGTGACAGACTTTCTCTTCAGTGAGCCATGTACTTTATTCTTTCACACTACCTACTCGGTGTAAGTCACATGACTCGTTAAAATCAGATTATTATTATTATTATTATTTATTTCTTAGCAGACGCCCTTATCCAGGGCGACTTACAATCGTAAGCAAAAACATTTCAAGCGTTACAATACAAGTAATACAATAAGAGCAAGAAATACAATAACTTTTGTTCAAGTAAAGTACAAGTTTGACAAACCACAATTCAATAATACAGCAGGTAATAATGATAGTTACATCAGGATATGATTAAATAGTGATAGTTACATCAGGATGTGATTAAATACAAAGTACTACAGGTTAAAAACTTGGCAGATTACAGTATTCTGAAGTACAGGATTAAATGCAGTAAAATAGGGGCTGAGAAGAGCAAAATAAAGCACATTTACATGAAGGGTGATAGTGTCCCAGGATACAAACAGAGGAGTTCTACAGGTGCTCTTTGAAGAGGTGAGTCTTAAGGAGGCGCCGGAATGTGGTCAGGGACTGGGCAGTCCTGACATCTGTAGGAAGGTCATTCCACCACTGGAATAATGTCTTCATTATTTTTACCCTACTGTTCCTAAGCGCTGAGCTGTATTCATTGTTTATAAAGGCTTTGCAGGCAACCCAAAGCAGGCTTGTCATTGATATAGCTACCAGATTTTTTTTATTTTTTATTGTTCACAGGAATATACAGTAGTGGAGGTGGTTGTGTATGTTCTTCCATACTGTAAGTCGTGGCTAAAACTTTTTTTTAGCTTCAGCTTTATCTTGAGAACCACTCCTCTAATTGATTTGAAACTTGGAATCGACATTCTTGAGACAAGCATTGTGGTCATGGTGGGTGACCTACCTGTGCAGAGATCTGGACTGGTGATACATCTTTACATGGTCATTTGCTTTGATGGTGGCCAAGGTAACTTACTTTGTTCTGGTAGTGACTTGACACCTGTAGTGTGTTAAGATAGTGATAAGAAATCATTGAATCTTGACAAAACTGTAATTGTATGCAACAATAACAGTTCTTTCATTTTCTGTTGCAGGTGAGGTTTCAGATGAGAACAAGAAACACATGTGTTTTTGTGAGTGGATTGGTAAGATTGACATTATTCATTCATTCAGATGCTACATTGTGGGATTCTTGCTAATGCTGACACAACATTTGATAGATAAGCAGTCACTACACCAAAATGAGTATTATATTGGGAGCTGAACACCCTTGCAAAAACACAGTCTCTATTTGTAAATGTTGAACACATTGCAAGGAAGGGTGTGGCGCTCCAGCCCGTTGCTTACTTAGCTGGAATGCAGTGGTCACTGTTGTTCATACACATACCATCATAAATGTCTAAAGCGTTGTAACAACATTCTGCTTTAATCTCAGTCAAACCAACACAAATCCATCTATTGTGCTGAACGTGGTCTCTTCATCAGTATCTTGCACAGCCCAGAATATAAGCTGTGTTCTGGCTGAATGATTGACCCCAGACTGATGTGACTCCAGAGTGGTAAAGTAGTGGTAAAATAAAAAATAAATTACACATTTAAAAAAGAAAACTCTTTAGGAGGAAACTAATTTATGCAGCGTGGACTTCTTCATAATCTTATGTTTTCAGCTTTAGTGCCCAAGGTGCTGCACAGGTGGGCTACCTTATAAAAACACTTGCATCCGTTGGCTGTGTTATGTTCAATTTGCAACCTCCATATGAAGTATGATTAAGTAACAGCTTGCATTTTAATTTCCCCAAAAGGTAGTAGTATACAGTACATTTAAAAAAAATGGCATCTCTAAACAAAGGAACGAGGCAAAGCCACGTTGGAAGTATTTTGAGGAACCAGTTGAGAAAACCGTGGTATGTAAATAATTGGCGTACCACAAAAACACAAGTTCAGTGCTTCACCATTTGAAATGAAAACATTCAGAAATTACTGTGGATGGAGCTACTGATGGCAGTAAAACGTAAACATCAATAACATTTCCTGTAGATTGGGCCGAACGGCGTGATCACGTTGTCTCCTACGTGAATGCAGCAGTTTTGAAATTGATGTAAGATTATCCCAGTAATCCTCAATTGCAAAATAAATATGTTATTACAACTTTTTGTCCACTACACGTCTGTCTTAAAATAAGCATGTTTGAGTAGTATTATGTTTACAGAGCTCTAAAGTCAGTACATATCGCAAAAGACAGTGAAACCTGTCATATTAATCGATTTCTCAAAATATTATTCAGATCTCACAAAATATCATTCTTTGGATTGTACAATTCACCTAGATTACATTTGGCACAAAAACAAGTATTTTATTGTATAAGTTTGTTTTTAAGACAAGCAGCCGTTGAATTTCCAGACTGGATTTCGAGATGTGATGAAATTTGTTGAGCCATACTGTGCCGGCCCATAAAACAATAACAGCGAGGCTGGAAAAACTCAAAGAAAATTGTGCTGCAGCTGTTCATACAAAATTTTCAAAGGGAGAAAATTCAAAGATTCCCCAATCTTCCCATAGGCGGAACGCTTTTATCACTTGAAATTGTTCTGTAAGATTTTGGACCGAACGGTCGTTTGTTTAGTACAATTTTTGTTTGTATATTGGAACTACTGCACTAAAGTAAAGGACTTCCTAGACACACTTCAAACAGTATTGGTCACTCTAAAATTAAAAAAAATAATAATAATAAAAATAATTCTGTAGGTTGCCTTGTATTTTGACATGCCTGCAAGCCAAACTGTTAGGCATTTTGTTGTAGTTTTGTTTTTTTGTATAAATGGGAAAGGGCATATTTTGAATGGATTTTTTTTTTTTTTGTACTTGATATGAATTACACTGGTAACTGACCTTTAAGTGGTTTCCACATTTGTCTTTATTCGCAAACAATTTCTATCATTGTCTGTACTTGACTTTAGTACCATTGTATACTTGTTTGTCCTTTCCAATCCATAAGTGAATGAGGTTTACGGTGTTTCAAGTGACACGGTTCAAAGTATTACAAGTTTGATCAATTTAAAAAGTCTGAAAGGTCTGAGATACTGGTAGGCACAATTTTCTAGGACCCAAACAATGATGGTACTTCATTTAGATTTTCTGGTTGTCCAATTCTAAGTGTACCACCGTCTAGAGCGAAGGTTTGCTTCAAATAAAAATAATACTTTACAGAGTACAAACTGCGTGAGATTATTACAACACCAGGTACTGTATTCCTTGTAGTGTCCTAATAGTTTCCCCTGCCATAAGATAATGTATTTTACATTGCAATTAACACCAGTGCATATCAGACCCCCACCTCCCTGTAGGGATGGGGACTCCTGGCGTGCCTGAGGTCCACGCGGGGGAGTTGATGTATCGAACCACGTGCAGCTACAAGAGCTAAGGCAAGGCAAAAGGTGAATTGAGCAATTTGAAATTAAACGAGTCACGCTTGCTATGCAAATATTGGCATTATAGTGCATCAACAGTAAAGTTGTATGGAATAGAATTTTTTTTTAGTTTTTTTTTTTTAAGTGACTTTATAGTATTTTATTAACACTGGTACTTTACAAATTAATTTCTGGTATACTATTTGATTAATATCTGCACATTATTTTTAGATTTCCTGTATGTTTAAAAGTACAGTACTTTTTAAAATGTCATTAACCTGACTCTAAATCCTTACATTGTCACAGTATTACTGGTATTACTGGCATGACTCTGTTCTAGCCACTTGGTGGCAGAGTATGGCCAGTGTATTTAAATTATGGGTTTTTTTTAAAAATCCGGTTGTGTCAGTGTATAATTTAGACACTAGTCTTGCATTACTGTACATTACATTTTTTCCTGTGAACAAAAAATAACTTTCCAATAATATTTATTTACGTTCCCTTCTTATGGTGCATTGTACAATTAATATTAGTCAGAATTCTCAATAGTACAATGATACTATAATTTTTTTGTGGAAAAATATCCATATTACGTTAATAAAGGGACTATATCTAATATTAATATGAAAGTAGAAAAATAAGTAAGTCACAATGTTTGAAGTGGGATCTATGTGGACTCTATTTTCTGTATACTCTGCAACAATAATATAAGTTAGTTGTTTGTTTATATATATGTATTTTTGTACATGGCAGGTTCTACAAGGACACATTAATGATAACTCAGAACAGACTGAGTACTGACAATATAGTGCTTTGCTATCACAATATATAATTGCATTTGTTGGAACCCACAAAATAAGAAAATCGTCCACTTAATAATCAAAAGGTGTCTGAGATGTTTTTGCTGTTCATTGAGAGTCTAAAGACAAGTGTGAAAAGAGACGTTTATTTGTGGGCTGCAAGAGATGCTAGAATCAATATTACCAAGCCCACAAGAATGTTGTATTGATGTGGAAGGTTTTCACACATTGAGCACCAATTAACCAAAATTTAAATTCTGTGCTGCTATGGATTGAAAGGGTAAGGGCAAAAGTTTGCCACTAAATTGGTAGCAAAGCACCTAAACCTTTGGCTTTGCTATCAAAGTTATAGTTTGAGAACACTTTTGCTCATTAATTTTGCAAGAAGCAATCATTTTTTTTTCTCCTGGAGCTTGAAGTGATATTTTAGAAACCTGCTTCTGGAGTGCAGAGGTTAGATGCAATTAAGTCCATACACTGGCTGAGCACACTTGCTGTTAAATGCATGCTGAGTGTACTTTGGCATTCAGAACCACTATTATTGATAGAATTAGTAACACTCTGATTAACCTGTTTTTTTATTTGAATTGCCTAATGAATACTGCTGTATGGGTTTACTAATAATTTGTTAATCAAAGCAAAACCAGAAAACAAACTACAGCATACCTCTGGTCTAATAATAGAAAAAAATAAGTAGGCTACACTGTGTATCTTTTAAAGTGTGACATCATAATTATTGAAATGTATACTAAACGGATGTCTCAGCACCAGTAAATGAAACTCTAAAACTGAGTATATAATAAGCAAAAACTTGTTAGCAGCTTTAATTAGTGTTGAATCACAGCTAGAAGAAACTGCTGGTTATTTGCAACTGCAAAAAAAAATAGTAATTTTTCAACATATTCATGTGTCAAGGACACCTACAAATTTTTATCACACATCACGGAAAATCAAGAAAGTTGAGCCTTCACTGTTTTCACAAACCTTTCTTCTTTTTTTCATCTAAAAGTATGTGTAAATAAATTGTAATTCCTTTTAATGGCCAAGTGTGCTTCCATTTTTCTCCTTTTAATTTTTCAAAAGTTTGAAAAGTTAAAATAGAGTGCCTGATTTTAAGTGTGTTGAATCATTAGATTGAATTACTGTTGCTGCTCTCCAAACCGGATGTAATTTACAATGGCATCCTAACACTACAAATATTTATGTAAGTTTTTGGGCTTTATGATAACGGGCTCTAACAATGTAGGACCGGCAGAAAGAGTCTATCTATAGATACTTACTTTCCAAACCTTTTAATATAATTTTTTTTTTTAACACGCCTGTGAATATCCCTCTGTAAATAAATATTCTGAGAGGCCTGACAACTGAATATAAACCACATTGAATGAGATAACAGCCAGAACTGCTTGAGATTAAATCTCTTGTACAATAAAAGACAAATTCCAAACTAGACATAATAACATGTAAACAAAACAAATTACACAATTCTACATCCAAAAGTATTAAAAGCAACTTAAATATTTGCAAATATTTAGTTAATGTATTAAAAAAAAATTGTCAGAAATGATAAACTTTTTTTTTTTTTTTAATTGCACCACGTTTTTTGCCAGTTAAAATAAGTTTTGGTTTAACAAAACTTTGGAGAATCACCATCTTTTGAATCCATTTAATTGGGAAGGTATTGTTCTAATGCTTCAAAATGTATATCGTTTAATCCCCCTTCACACTACAGTCTGCAAATTAGGCCATGTCAACAGTAAGAAAAGACATAATCTGCTCAACACACTGGAAACCTTCTGCCAGAGAACTGAACAGGGTTCTTTTCTTGTGAACTTGTTGTTTGATGTACTTACCTGCTCTGAACTGTCACTTGTTACCTGTCATCTTTTATCACAGAAAACCTACCTTTTTTATCAGCAAAACTCCCATCAGTGCACCACAGCGTTTTCTGTATTTAAAATGGGACTTCTTGTTTTTGAAGGTTAGTGTGAGTTCATCTAAAAAAGAAAAACACTGACAAAACTTTAAATCAGCAAAGGCTGAAGTATACAGACATGGACATATTTATTTGTAGTTACTTGCAGGATGTATGTCTGTATATTATTATTATTATTATTATTATTATTATTATTATTATTATTATTATTGATGATAACTACTTTATTTTGTGTAAAATTAGTATTTGGAAACTGCCTAATTTCCAAAGCATTCTTCCCGTCTTTTAATCTTGATCGTTCCCTTTATTTTCCTATCCTTCAGTTGTTTTTTGTAGCCAGATTTATATCATCCTGTGGCATCCTGAGAAACTATCTTATCTTTAACATTTGATGTCGCAGGGCATTTGCTTTATAATGAGTTTGCTTTCTGTAAGGACTGCTGTAGAATTATCACTATCAGCCATAAAAAAAATGGGCCATTGTTTCTGTCTTTTCTTTAAATCAAATTACCCCAACAGAGTCCCCTTCAAACAATGCTGGCCATTCTGATCCTGAGGTTTCAAATGTGAGTTTTTCAATCGATCAGCTCTTATTCAACCTCCCAGTAGTAAAATAAAACTGTGTTTTTTGCTGAGCCCTTGGCTGTGATCCAGCATTCACAAGAATTCCTACAAGTCTTGACTTGCATAAAAAAAAAGACTAAACAACTTGTTTCCTTTTTAAATTACGTTCATTCTAAAAGGCATAGCTATTGAATGCAATGCTGTGTGTTTTTTTTTTTACTGTGATAAGTTGTTCCCCTACGAAATATACCCCCTTAAGCTTTGGTGGCGTCTTTCATCTGTTGGGTGCCTGCCACGGGTTTCGTCTTATTTTAATACACTGGAACACACCTTCCTTTATACCGTATCTCTAAAATACATTGAATGGACAACATTCAACAAGGTTTGTTCGGAATTTAAAATAAAAAATAGGGGTCGATTTGGGGATGCCACAGACCTCTATTAGGATTACTTTGAAACCCAGGATATTAGAAAAAAAATAAGGCAGTTTCCAACTACAATGTTCAATTTTACACAAAAATATAATAGAAAAAAAAATACTATGTACAGGAGTGTAGTGAAACACTGAAAATCAATAGGATCTGCTTTTTACATTTGCGGGTTCACACTCCGTTCTTAACAGCTTGCCAAGGCCTGTCCTGTAATCACCCGATGCCTTCTGGGTAATAGAGACCTTGTGCTGCTGCTTGTTACTAGTGGCTTTTAAAGGAACTTGTGTAAGTCATCACTAACTTACATTGTTAAGCAACTTACATAATGGCTTTACAGCAGACAACTGCAGTAAGTACCGTGAAATTATTATATGGTTGCAAAAGCTATTTTCCCTGACGAAAGGCTACAGATAATTTGAGCAGGTGTCATCCACAATAACAGCCCGGTTGCTTCTGCTCATGACACATACAACCCCATTGTATTGAGGAGATGCTATTACTATGAAAATTGGTTTCATTAGGCCTCTCTTTTGCCCTTTTTCTAAACCTAAAACGCCATTGCCATCAGCAAAATAAAAGTAAAGGCGCCCCCACCTCACACACACGTTTCTTTTTTGCACATAAACTGTTGTTAGTAAGTGTTTCTTCTGATTTTAGTTATTTCCTCGTTGCTAACTACAGATTCCTATTGAGTAATACTCTGAGTAGCTCATTTGTTCTCTTTGGGAATCCGGATGTGTCGGCTTCAATAGCTGTCCTGTTTGCACAATGCTTTAAAATGCTTGCTCATGAAAGGTGTTACAAGCTCCCATTGCATTGTATAGTCGATAGCTCCTGTTACCGGTACGTTAAGAAGTTGTTTAATGTCATAAAATTATATATATATATATATATATATATATATATATATATATATATATATATATATATATATTCTGTAGCTCCTTTGTTGTGTGTGTGTGTAGGCGCTCTCGTCATAACAAAGCAGTTCCCTGACTCAGGCGTTTGGACATGGAGGGCTGACTGATCCCAGTGGTACCTCCCCTGCTGTGGCCAGAAAGCTGTCAGTTGTGTAGAAAGTCAACATCGCTGATAGTTTTCCTTTCTTTTGTATGGCATGTTTGGCTTTTTTCTGACACTCTAAATCAACTTATCTCTCCTAAACGGGAACGTTTGGTATGGAAAAAACTAGAAAATACTTGTGTCTGTTAATAGGTAGAAGAAGCCTTCAGTATTATAAGTGCAGATAACTACCACATTCCTATTGTTTTACCCTGCTACCGAAAATCTACTACAAATCGTTTCTATAAATGCTCACAGACCTGCCTGGCACAGAATTGATCAATTTTCATAATTTTATTTAGACCAAGAATACATCTGTTTTAAAAGTCCAGACTGCATGCATTTTCCACTAACTTAACACCTATTAAAATAACAGCATGTGGTGACTTTGATGCAAACCATCCATTTTGATCTCAATGGCATGTGTACCATCCCTCAAGACCTCCAATCAAGGTCATAATTCAACAGAATTATTTATTTTCTCATGTGGATATACCCTAAGGTGTTCACCTAAAACTGTAGGGATACAAACTGTACAGCAGACCGATTTATGTGTGATTGTATTTTTATATAACATCTTATATTTCTTATGACTTGCATTCTCGTGTATTTCGTTTTTCCATCTTGGTTATCGGAATGTTATTGTGATTCTAGATCTTTTTTTCTTGGGGTATTAGCAGAATGGTGTGAGTGTGTAAGGTAAGAATTGTGTAAAATTAATACTTTCTTGTAAATACTGTAATAATTTATTTGAACAAAAAAGTGTGCTGCAAAGGATTGCTGACAGGAAGTTTAATGCTTTTATTAAATGGCCCAAGAAGCCTGCTCTGAGGAATATCAGAATAATTATGATAATATGCAATTATCACCTCTTTTTTTCTGCTGTAATCTCAAGATGTAGTGTAATGTGGGTGTTGCTGCAAGTGCTGATAGTTATACTGACATTTGAGGTTTCCAAGTCAATAAGATTTCTGTGTTTTATGTACTGTAGTAGTGGTCTGTAACTATCTTTACCATATGGGTTGAACAGCAGACTTTCAACTGAAAAATGTGTGTGTATCACAAGGTGGTGCAAAGTCTTTACCAAATTCTAAGAGACCCATGTAAAAATGCTGATTCAGGTCCATGTTTAGAATCGGGCTGATAAACTAGTGGTTTACAACCATTTTAAACAATTGTTACTCAGTATTGTGTTAAAAAAAAAAAAAGGTTTCAGGGTTGTGTTTTCTGTTGTCTATATGTATGTATGTATGTATGTATGTATGTATGTATGTATGTATGTATGTGTATATATATATATATATATATATATATATATATATATATATATATATATATAATGAAAAGGTTAGAAAAAACTCAAATTTATCAATAAAAAGAGATTCATACAAATGTTCAGCGTCAAAACTGTTCCATATGGAATCAGGAAGTAAACTTGTACAGGCTTTTGAAACAGAAAGCCTGTTAATGAGCTTTATAATTTGAGAGCAGACATAATATTCTGATAGCTTGCCACCCTGCTGTTCAGAGGGTACCAATGAAGTTTGCTTTAAATGCGAGGCGTCTGTTCTTTCTCTGAACCCCTAACACCAGAACAGATGGGTAGAATATGGAGCACGGAAGGTTTTACCTCAGAGGTGGTAACAGTGAAGCCACTCATTAACACTGAATTTACCACTTCGTTAGCAACGTTGCTTCCTGTTGCGAAAAGCTAGTATTGAATGTCAAATCACTGAACGTACATTTGTCTAGCTGTATGATTATAACAGGCTTGGACATTTTTAAACACAAACATTGATTTCAACCACCTCCTTTTTTAGGCTTGAGTTAAATTAATGGACTACATTACGTCTCCTTATTTTTACTGCGATTTTTTTTTTTTTTTTAGGTTTTTAAGTACTAAAAGACTTAAAGTGATTTTTTTTTCAGTGTTTCACTACAACCCTGTACATGCTACATATTTTTTCTATTATTTCTTTGTGTAAAATTGAAACTGCCTTCTTTCTAATATCTAGGGTTTCAAAGTTATCCTAGTAGAGGTCTGTGACATCCACATTAAATCTTATTTTAAAAATATCTGTATTTGTTTTTATAGTCGTTAATGTTTTTGCTTCAGATTTTTAACGCCTGTTTGTATGTGCCCACCTCTTAGGTTCTGAGTATTTAACACAAGCTCTTCATGCTGGGGACAGTTTTAGCACCATTTTAGAGTGATAAGATGGGATACCATCTCATTGGAGGTGTGTTTTGTTCCCATGGAAATTGATCAATTTTAGCAACAGCTGAGAGTTTTAAAGGGAGAAGGAGGAAGGTTGTAACCCAAGGTGTGGAATCCTTATTCTCTTCTCAATTAAAGTCCCCGCTAGAGTATTGAAAGCTAACAGCGGGATTTGTTATGCATGGAAATGGGGAAAATTGGTGTTGAATGATAATGGGATTGCCATCTGTAAATCTTATTTTCAGGAATCAAAATACTGCACACAAGGTGGTCGAGAATATTATTAACATGTGTAGTCGACTAGTATTCAGGAGCAAAGAGCATCAATTCCACTGACCAGAGTGTGTGTCATTTACTGATTATGTTATGGTCCAATCCATTTATCTGTTTTTATTAATGTAATTTTTTTTTTCAGAATAAACTGTAAGAATGGCTGATTTGAAGGAGAATGCAGGTGCTAATGAGGAGACCAATTATGACTGTGTTAGTGACCGTCCGAATGCAACACCAACATCATTAAAGAGTCAGGAAGGAAGGAAGAACAATACTTCAAGTCTGCGTGAACAGCTGTCCGGGGACAGTTATGAAAAAGCCTTAAATGGAGCCCAGCCATCACTATTTGTACATAGTGGTGTTCCTGCTGTTTCTATTGAAGACCTCACCTTGCCTAAAGGAACTGTTGTTAATGGACCTGTTTCACACTCCACCTCAAATAAGCTTTGTGTCCTGAAGAAAGGCAGTGTTTCATTAAGTGCTGCCCAAACCTCAGGGCAGCCTGTTAAAGTTTCAAGCCCTGAGGTTTCACAGAGAGTTCATGAGCTTAAGATTCCCACTCTGCCAGCAGCTCAGAAAACAACACATGAACCATTGCTGTTTTTTGTCCCCAACATAGTGCCTGTCCAAACTCTGAGTGGTGCCAGCATACAGCTACCTAGTGCAGCTGCCACCGAGTCTGAGGTGGAAAAGACAAGTGGAGATGAGGAAAAAGCAGAGGAAACACCCGTCAGTGAAACAAAGAAAAGTGAAGAGATTAAAATGAGGAATACCAGAAGAATGGAATGTGCAATGGCATCTTCAGAAAGCTCCTCGGATGAATATGACAGCGACCATGACCTGAACTGGGATCCTCAGAAAGAGTTTATGCAGTTCCTGTTGGACGATAACGATCACGATTTGGAGAAGGAGGTAGATGTAGCCCCCCAACCTACAGGTGAAAGGAGACGAAAGCGCAAGATGGATATAATCGAGATGGAAGACCTTTCTGAAAATGACTATTCTGATGTACATTATCCATCCAAAAAATCTAAAATAGTGGATGTTTTTGAATATGAACCAAGTTCTGCCAACCATGTTTCGATTAACAAAGTACACACCTATAAAAAAAAGCCCGCAGTGCAAACAGCCGTGGATTCTCGAACAAACTTCCCCTGTGAGACAGTGGAGGCGATCAAGCAGCTTATTTTCAGCTCGCCAGCAAAGAAATGGCGTGATAGAAACAGCACCGTTAAGACTGACCAGTTTCCTTTTGTGGGAAACAAGTTTTCAAAGAAAAAGACTGCGCCATCACCAGTCTTTGGTGCTGAACAAGAACCGTCGTTTTACCCGTGCACAAAATGCAATGTTAACTTTAAGGAGAAGAAGCACTTGCACAGACACATGATGTACCATTTAGATGGGAGCACCCAGTTTCGTCATGTGGATGTTCCAAGGCCCTTTATATGCAAAGAATGTGGACGCTCGTTTCGTGATCGCAACTCTCTACTGAAACACATGGTTATCCACCAGGAGCGGCGAGAGAAGCTGATGGAGGAAATCAAAGGTCTAAAAGAACTGCAGGATGAAGGCAGGAATGCAAGATTACAGTGCCCACAGTGTGTATTTGGAACCAATTGCCCCAAAACATTTGTTCAGCACGCTAAAACACATCAAAAAGATAAAAGGTACTACTGCTGTGAGGAGTGTAACTTCATGGCAGTAACCGAACATGAACTGGAGTGTCATCACGTTGATGCCCATGGTGCTACAGTGAAGCCCACATACATAATTATACAGAATCCGCAGACCAAAGGTGAGAAAAATGTAACAGTGAAGTACGATTTGCACAGTTCTCTTAAAAAATCAACAACGTATACTTGTAAAATATGCCCTTTCAACACATCAAGAGAAAATGTCCTTAAAAAACATGTTGAATATACACATCAGCAGCAAAACTGTGAAACGTCTACGGCTGCCATTGAACAGCAGAAATCCATAAGTGAATTCAAGAAAGCAAGTACCTACAGACTGCAGATGAATTCGAAATACGGTTTGGAGAAAGACATTTTCAGAAAAGTGCCCGAAAAGCCATCTTCGTCTGGTAGTTTTTCAGGACTCCTTAGAAATAATTTAAATAGACAGAAAGCAAGGAAAGGGGCAATAAACTCATTGTCAGCTAAATGGAGTCAAAGCAGTTCTACCAATAAATCATCTTATTTACAAAGGACTGACAAGCAAAACAAGCTATTCCTTCATCAGCAAGCTGGAGAAATTGATGTGACAACAGGGTGTCTTTACAGAGATGCAGAAGAGAACTACAATGAGAGAGAGAGAGAGCGACAATATGGAAACTTGTTTCCATTAAACCATAAAAAGCGAAATGCTAACCCAAGCTACGCTAAGCTTCTTGTTTCAAACGAAGAAGAATCCAGTAGTTTCTTTCCCGGTTTTGATTCTGATCAGAGTGTGGAGCAAAGTAAGGACTTGGTCGGCAGGAATTTAGAAGAAGAAAGTTATATAGGAGAAGATGTTTTGAATTCAGACAGCATCCTTGATGATCAGTATCCAGATGTTCTTCAGAAAAAGACTGCTGTGGTTTTACAGAAACTAAACCCACATGTGAAGGAGGAGGAGAGTGATGATTATTATTATGATGATCCTGCAGAAGACAGCTTTGAAGACACGTATGACTTCAGTGACTATACAAGCGAAGCTACAGCCAATTTTCTAGACTGCAGTGAAAATGAGCAAAACCCTTACGCTAGGAACTACTTTATCCGTAGGCAGAGGAGTCCAGTAAAAGGGGATAGGGGTTTGGATAACCGCTCCATCAGTAATACCTATGAGAGTGATAGCGGAGCAATACACACATTTAAAGTGAAGGAGGAATGCATTGAAACAGAAGTTTGCTCAGAAACTCAAGAATCTGGTATGGTGCCGCACAATGATTCCTGTTCAGATTTGGATTTGACACCGTTTTCTGTTGAGAGTAAATCCTGCCCTTACTGCCCTGCTATTTTTGAGTCTGGTGTTGGCTTGTCCAATCACGTCCGAGGGCATCTTCACAGAGTGGGTCTGAACTATAACGCACGGCATGCTGTTTCACCTGAGCAGGTAGCATCGCAAGACAGAAAGCCACGCATACGAAGAAAACTTGGCACTATAAGGCGAATTAAAAAAGGTAATTTTTTTTCTGTTTTTTGTTTCCCTTGTTTTTGTTTTCTTTTATACTCATGGGCCTAACTATACATTGTTTTAGGGGGTAATTCAATGAAATCAAAGAGGGAGAGTTAGCACACAGTAGTAAATTAAGTGGGGTATAGTGGATTATTGGATCTAGGTTAAAAGAATGATAAGACATGCTTTAATATCCACACAAAATCCTGCCACTTA
The DNA here is from genome assembly GCF_902713425.1 of Acipenser ruthenus. NCBI lineage: Eukaryota > Metazoa > Chordata > Actinopteri > Acipenseriformes > Acipenseridae > Acipenser > Acipenser ruthenus. The sequence goes on along the minus strand of NC_081198.1, from coordinate 4,869,284 downwards.
TAAGTACTAGCAACGTTATTACTGTTATTAAATAAAATAAAAAATGAAAATAAAAACAACTTTAACTGTGCATAATTCAGATTAAAAATGGTTCTTGGTTATGTGTACTTAATTCCTTTTCTGTGCTATGTGACAAATGTGGTCCAATTGTCTTGCATTAACTTATTTCTTGAATTAAATTGGCTGGTTTTTTTTTTGTTGTTTTTTTTTTTTGCCCGAATGGGTTCAAGAGAGTTAATGTTGTTTTGTTTTGATAGCGGAGAAGTCCGAATCACAAACTGAGCACACATGTCCTTTATGTGGAGGATGGTTTGACACAAAGACTGGACTGTCCAATCATATCCGAGGTCATTTAAGAAGGATCGGTCAACCAAAACAAAGTGCGAGTAAATCCCCTGTATGTATTTTAAATGAGATTATGCAAGACAAAGAAGAATATAAAAACATAGTCAAGATTCTGAACAAAAAACAGTTCTTATCGAGACCATACGTTTCTCAAAAGTTTGCCACCAGTGACGGCCTGTTCCTGTCACCCACTGGAATACCAGTTAAAATTCAGCACGCCAGTCAGGAAACAAAACCATGGGGCACATCTGCATCTCAGCTTGAAGAGCAGAGTCTGGAAAACAAACCAAATGAGGCAAAACCAGTCAAAAGCCCTCCTTCAAGTTCACTGATTGAGCTTCTGAAGAAGAAGAAGAAGAAAATGGAAGAGGAAAGGGACATGAACCAGAACCTCTCCCACACAGCGAGAAAGCGACTTGCTGGGTCTCCTTCCAAAGAGAATGTTGTAGCCCATCATCATCCAGTGAAGGTGGATCTAAGCTGGCAACCAGGTAAGGGTTTTTAGAACAGTAACAGGTCAGATTTACTAAGCTTTTGTAAAAAACCTGATAGCACAAGTACAACTCGGGATGTTAATTTGAGGGCTCAGGCATAACTTCTGAAATAGGGCTGTTTTGTCACCACGAAAATCTTGGAGAGTGTACCAAATGTACGATATTCATGGAATGTATCTGGAGCGAGAGCAAACTCAGTAAATCTGGCCTCGTAATATTTTCTTAATTATAGTCTCAAAGTTCCCTACGGCCCTTTTTTTTTGGGCAGTGTGTTGGTGGTTTTTGTTTGTTTCCTTGTAAGACATTTGAAAAAGACTTTTGGTCAAAACATCTGTCACTTTTTTTTTTTTTCTTCACTGTACTGAATTTCAAGAAATGTTTTAGCGAAACACGTAGGATACAAGTTAGACGTGTTACATCTCAAGTAGCTGGTAATGATTCTCCCTATGATCTTTAATTTAACACAAAGACACAAGAAGCAGAACAGAACAAACTAATCTGCATTACTCTGTGCACATTTAAATGTAATGAATGTACAAGCGCCTTAAACAAAGTGTTTTGTTTTGCAGCTGTTTTGTAAATTTTAACACCTCTACAGTCTTCATCATTTAGGTAATGTTAAAAGTGCTCTGCTTCATTCTTGGAATGGATTGGAAGAGTTAAAAGAATTACAGTTTTTAAAAAAGTGTTTTTATTTTAGAGGTACTGTTACTGTTGTCTCTTGGGTTCCCCCACCTCCAACGTCTCGGGGTTTAAACAAATAAAGTCAAATAAGAGAGCAGGCAATCACAATATAATTATTGTAATGTTCATCTATCTTTTGAAATTCAAATTAAGTAATTGCATTGTTCGATGCAGATTATGTGATGTATCTGTTATGCTTGCTTATCATTTTTTTATGCTTGTCGAAATAAAGGGGAACACAATTGCATGCTGTCTTATTTACAGCAATGAAAATGTCATCCAATTATATACAACACCTGATTGAGCTGTTAATCCTACTATTTTGGCAATATCCTTTGAATCGCTTGTCTGATTTTGAGAAAAGTTTGCATGTAGTATAAAACAATGTTCTGCAACCGGTAGAGGTACTGACATTTAAAACTACTTAGCCTATAAGGTAAATTGGGTTTAACAGTGTCTAAAACAATTAATGAAAAAACAATACTATCATTTTCCAGACAGATGTCTGTCTTCCTATGGTGTAAAACTTAAGGAAGCTGTTGTTTTCTAGCAGTCTTCGATATATGTCACAGTCATTGGTTACTGTTGCTAAAACACTTTATATTTTACTGCTAAAACTGTTTTTTCTTTTTAAGGAATCATTTGAATCTCCTACAAGTGCCATATTAAAATCAAACATAAATATAGATTTAGTTAAAATGATTTGCATGAAAGCATTTCCTACACAGCATTAAATACATAACCTTAAGTGTTTTGCCAATTTTTTTTTATTTTTTTTTTATACAGAAAAAGGTGAACTTAATAAGAAAATCTGCGTGCATTGCAACACAACGTTTCCTAGTGCAGTTAGTCTGTCAAACCACGTGCGAGCCTATGCACGGAGGAAAAGGGCCGCACTTCTGGATGGAACAAGTAAGACTTTTATAAATCAATCTTATCAAGTAAACCTGTATTAAAAGACCAGCTGATTTCATGATGATCCCAACTGGACATTGAGCAACCCTTCAAATTGCAACTTCGTTCTCTCTAAATGTTGCTGCTATGTCAAGCCCACCCAGAACATGAAACAGTGAATAAGTCAAGAATAAACCACATTGAATTAACCTGGTTGCAGGTTCTGGTTGCTTTTCTTTATTCATCCATAACTAAATTACATTTTCAAGTAACAGGTGATATCATATACTGTAGAATGGTCGCCATCTGATTACAAAAGTCTGAGCCATCTGATTACAACAGTCAGTTGAAATTTGTAATTGTAAGTACAGTTGATCTGTTGTTGAATCGGTGCCCGATTTAGTTTAGTGATAGAATTTCATTTTTTATTTTTTAATCAGTCCCTTTTGCAGAAACTGGCATGTGGTAAAGGAATGTAAGAACATTATCACTATGGATGAAAATGGAATTGACAACACTTTCGATCTAGAAGACTGTGTAAAGCATATCTATTACTTGAAACATTGTTTTATTGTTTTTTTTATTGTTTTTTTTATTGTTTTTTTTTAGCTTATGACTGCAAACAGAGGAAGCCCAGATCAAGGCCTGGAACAAAGAAAAAGATGTTTCCATTACCTCACACAGCTGATGAAACCTACAGACTAACTTGCAGGTATAATACTTTTTATTTCTGAGTTATTTCTGAATGTTCAGTTTTATAATGAAGAAGGTGTAGTTGCTGCTAGAAGTAAAATAAATAAATAATTCACTGGTTAGGCTTCAGGCCTGTAGAGATTTGTACATTTGTCCCTGGAATAAAGATCTATTCAGACCTCAGGACATTTGGTAAAGACTCCTTACAGATCCTTCTCAAGTGTTACTTAGAATTGGAGAAGTGCATTACAGGGTGTTGCTGGAGACCTCAAGGATGGGCCTGCAGCCGGAAATGTACTGTACGAATGTGCACTGTAGGAGGGAACTGTAGGGCCCAGTCTTCAGTTTGAGCACCAAGGGAGATCAATCGGATTAAAGCTGTTCAGCAGGGGCTGGTCAGACTATTAGAAACACCTGCTGACAGATCCCTCTCAATGGGGGGTAGGCCCATGTTTCCAGGCAGGGTGGCACTGGATTTCACATGCCCAGGCTGCAAGGTGTAAGTTGTTCTGGAGTGAATGTTTCTTGATAATTGCTGCCTCTCAGTTGGGATGAAAATCTACAAGTTCTCCAGAAAGAGTGACCCATAAAGGGCCTTAACTTTTGAGAGTGCACTATTCACCTGACAGTTGAAACATACTATTGTATTTTACATGACAAATGAATCAACCATGTATATAATATATGTGGCAGTTTTTTTTTTGGGGGGGGGAGGGTTGTTTTGTCTAACCTCTGTAACTAGTTAGTTTTACAACCTCGGTATTCCTTTAGTATATTTTGGTGTGTTCCGAATTGTCAACCTTTACGCTACCTATTATATGTATTGTACATAAAAAATAAAAAAAAGTTTTTTTGTAACACATGGTACATATTATAATGGTCTGTTTTACAAATGTTGTTTAGGTTCTGTGACCTAGTCTTCCAAGGTCCACTGTCTGTCCAGGAGGATTGGATCAAACACTTACAACGGCACATAATGAACGCAAATGTCCCAAGAACTGGTGCTGGCATGGTGGAGGTGGTGCCACCCAAAGAGGTGTCTTCAGTAACTGAACAGGCAGTTCCTTTAATGGTGCCGCAGGCAGTCCTGTGATTTAAAGCAAAGCTTAAAAACAATGTTCTGATCCAAAAGATACCGAATATATGTTTTATAATGCATACCCACTGTACCACCCACTTTTTTTATATCAACATCTTGCTATCATTCATAAAAAACATTTTAAAAAAAAGTGTCAAATTTATCCAGAGATTAAATAAAATAAAAACTTGTTCTTGAGTCTAAACCCTCACATCACTTCTGTATTGCTGGTCATTTGGGGTATTTTTCACTGAATTTTTGCAGGGTTCGAAACACAATTTAAGGATAGTCATTGATATGATGTTTTTATTTCCAATGGTACATGTAATTCACCGTGTGAATCCACTACCAAAAGAAACAACCCATACCTCAAATCATATTCTGTGCGTAGCCAGTTATAGAAAATACTGTTTGTGTGTAGTAGGTCAGTTTTGCATGTACTGTAAACAGCCTTACACTAAAACAGTTTTAGGTAGAATGATAGTATTTTCATACCAGGCTAACAGTATTAAACATTATCTGTAGAGATCATTGTAAATGCTTTAAAATATTTTCAGAAAATAATCTTTACAATAATTTGAGATGGGTGCCACACCCACCAGAACCAGGGTGACTCTTATTGGTTATCTCAACTTAACTATCTAACACAAACAACCAATGTGAACATTTCAGTCGTTTGTCTAGTTAACTGGTTTCCAGTAGTGTTTTATGCAACGAAAAATCAGTTAAAAATGTAAATTCAATTTTACACGTGAGATCCTTTTGTAAATATAAAACTCGAGAGGACTGTTTTTTCCCCCAAAAAATACTAATAATAAAAAATATATATATAAAACAAAAACAAAAAAAAACCTGGAATTAAAACTGAGACCTTTTCTGAAAATTTCAGTTGATAAAAATAAAATATTCATGCCTATTAATAATTGATACAAATAAGCTTGCTGGTGAAATTGTATTCTGTCTTATTACATTGTTCAATAACGTAGTTGTTATTATTAAGAGCCCTGATGTAAAACTACCTTATTTAAACTGATTAACTGTGTCAGGGTGTGTGCTGATAAAGATATGCTGAGAATCTTCTGCATTTTTATTTTTATTATTATTATTATTATTATTATTATTATTATTATTATTATTATTATTGCAAACACGTGCTAATGGTGCTGACAATTATTTTATGTTACATTTGCTAAAGAATGTTTTTAGTTTTAATAATCTAAAAAGTTGTGAGTTTCTCAGTATTGAATGTAATGGAAGCAAAGGTAAACACATTTGTTTGTGTTTTCATTTCTGGATGTAATGGGATGCGAGTATGTACTGTGTAATCATTCAGCTTGTCGCTGTAGATAATAGCTATCTTCTGCTGAATAAAAATGTGAATTGGGGAAATTGTTTTCGTTTTTTGCCTCCTGCCAAGGGTGTAACTTGATGTAGTGAAATACTAATTGTACTATATTTTTAGAACAAATCATTAGTTTCTTGTTGTTAATAAAACAATTGATTTAAAGAATATATTTATTTTTTGATAAACCTAAATGCGTATGTTCACAATGTAATTCTTCAGTTGCTCCTGAAATCAGTCTTGTCAGATACATGCCATATCTATATAACTTGTATCATGCTAATGTTTATAGTGTATCTGTTTTCCCTGTATATTCTAACCATGCAAAATGGGGGCCAGATTCTTCTACTGTATTTGTTCTGTTCTTTGGAGCAGGACTGAGTTGCAGGGGCTGTTCATATCAGGATTAAGTTGCACTCACAGAGCTGTGAGGGGAAGCTGTTACAATGCCAGCCTGCAGCCACAATCCAGAATCACCAAAGGAAACAAATAAGTACATTTTGAACAGTGGTAACTACAATTAGTTAATTGCGTTTCATTTGCGTTGCGCTCGACTTTTAATAATTTGGCATGAAACGCTCTCTCCTGTGCTGCTTGTCCTATATCTGGCCTTTCCCATACTTAAGAATAGGTTCTCTATTGTAAAAAGATATTTAGGTGAAAGTGAGGTACACCTTAAATAAAACGTGATCTCTGCAGCTTTCTAAAAGTCCATAAACACCTTTTGACGATAGAAATGCCCCTGATTTCTGTCAGAGGACTGAGGGGTATGCCATTTTGTGGGACAAGCTGCTGCTTGGTGCAGCTGCAATTTGATACATGTTCATAATAGGTTTGCTAAAGATCAATGGCAAAGGGCTAATCCTGCAGTTCACCATTTCATCCCGGGCAGTATTTAAACCAGTGATCAAAGCTGTACAAACCAATTGCCATCATAGCGGTCTAAAGGGAATCGGAGTACATTAATGCCTTTTTCTTTGGGGATAATTGTGAGGCTTGGTGGCTTCATTAGCTCCCATGGCTGTATCAAAAGATGTACTCCATCGAGGTTGGAAGTCGCATTGTGGGCAGACATCCTCGCAAGGGGGTTAATAAATAAAAAGGTTATAATGGGATTGTAGTACCATGACCAAGTTTTGTTCCCTGGCAGTATTATGGACGAGAAAAGAACATAAAAAAAACATGTTCCTGGTATAGAACCTGCAATTGCCATCTGGTCTACCCAGGCAAGCAAAACCGGTATTCATTAGGCTATATAATGCAGTGTAACCCCAAAGGGATTGCTTTTTAATTTACAACTGTATATAAAAGTAATCCTGGGGGGGGGTGTCTATATGACTACTGACTTGTGTAACATGTAGACAAAGTTTAGTAGGAACCACTAAAAATAAGAACTTAGCTGTCTATTCAATTGATGTGTTCTGTACATTAATGCTGCCACTGTTGTGAACATTAAAATAGTGCCTTACGTTTAACAATGTTGTGTTTAGCTCTGCCGCCATTTAGATCCATTGAAAAGGCCACATGTATTTTCTAATAAAAATGTTATATAAGAATTCCTCTTTATTATTTTGTTCTGGTACATCACAAAACAGCTAATTAGTAAAGGCTAAAGGTACAATGTACTGTCAACATTCCCTTATAATGTGTGACATCAATTGTGAAATAAAAAATAACAATAAATTAATGGGAGCACATATTTATATGTATCGCAACCTATTGTTTTTATTAAAATGTACACTTTAAGGCAATATACTCTTGAGTAGTCAAATTGTATTGCTGCATGCAGTGGCCCTAGGTGGTACTTAGATGCCCTGGAGTGTGTGTATAATGTCTTTAATATATTGTTTGAAAAGCATTTTTTGTTTTTATACATTAAACACAACAAACACACTACTTAGTACAGTACAAAACATTTACTTGATAGTGTAAAAGTGCAACTTTGTGCTAATCGTTTGTTATATGTGTGTGTGTGTGTGTGTATTATTCAGGGGCATCAGTGTGGAGTACTGGTTAGGGCTCTGGACTCTTGACTGGATGGTCGTGGGTTCAATTCCAGGTGGGGGACACTGCTGCTGTACCTTTGAGCAAGGTACTTTAGCTAGATTGCTCCGGTAAAAACCCAACTGTATAAATGGGTAATTGTATGTAAAAAATAATGTAATTGTATGTAAAAAATAATGTAATTGTATGTAAAAATTAATGTGATATCTTGTAACAATTGTAAGTCGCCCTGGATAAGGGCGTCTGCTAAGAAATAAATAATAATAATAATTCAAAGATCAAGACAATTGATCAAACCTTGTCGGTTGGTCAATTTAAAGTGCCGAGACCCAGGAAAATCAATAGGCTTCCATTACCATGTCCGGCTGGGTCACTAGTCTGTCAATGACCTGTCATAGTTGCTGTACAAGGGTGAGACTGGCCAGTCAATCGCTGCTGACAAGAGGAAAACATGCTGACAGCCACACACAAGTCAGAACATAGATTTGCACTTCAACTGGCTGTCCAAGGACTGGAGCACGGCCATTTACAAGCTACAGGCCATGCTCAGTGGGAGGTATGCACGGGGCATCCAGCTTCAGACTTGCTTCATTGCACTGTGTAGACTTACGCTTTTGTCCTCAAATCAATTATTTATTTTTGGACACAACAAAAATCCAGGCGCTCAGATTTGAGGCCAAACGTTACACGTTATATTCTTCACTCCAGTACATCTGTCTCATGCATTTTTAAACAAAACTACACCTATACCCCCACCTTCCCAAAATAATTTTACATCGCTCCGTCATTTGCGTGTTAAATTGCCACAGTGTAAATAAAAGCTCGCAATGCTTTTATTACACATTTGTAACATCATGTATGTTTAATGTTTTATTTTTCCAGCTACTGCAAGTAGTGGTTTTGTGTTCGAACTATTTTTTTTAGAGACATAGGCTATAATTAAAACATAAAAATAAAAACGTTACTTGGCAGTATGCTTCTTGTGATTGTACCACAACATTTTCTGAACACTATAAACCTGGAAACCTTGTTTTTCCAACTGCTTGTTACCGAAGGCAATTATGAAGAAGTATGTCAAAAGGCTAATGACTAATAAGTCTACTTGCTTTTTTTACGTGCCAACATCAACTCAAAAATGTTATCAAGACTTAAAGCTCGGGGCCACTTTTGGCATGCTGTTACTTAGAGGCATTAATTAAAGGTACATTTCTCAGATAATATAAAATGCCAACTGCTTTTCAATTTTGTTCTGCTTTTTTTGTAATGCACCAATACTGATCACGAGGACTGGGGAATTCGGGTTAATGTGTTGACAAGACTTAACGATGCAGGGTCATGTTGCACAACACGCTTGACTGGTTTGGTTCAGTGCAAAACTGACAGGTTCTAATCATGTGGTGCCCGTAAGGCAGAGGGGCAGCAGATACAGATTTTAATTCAAGGATTATAGACAAGTTTGCCAGCATTAAATTGAGCCATAATTAGGCCTCGAATTTTAATAATGGTCTTAGCTAATTGGGCAGACAAGTATGTTATATACAGTGAGGCGAGACTAGATCATTAGTATTAAAATAATTACAAAAAAAAAAAAAAGTGCTTTTGATTATAAATTAGTTGCAATAATTAACCTATACATTTTACGAGTGTAAACTTATTATAATAAAAAAAAGGTAATGTGTGCAGTATAGCCGGGTTAGGGTAGTTATCATTGGGCTTGTTATTCTTATAATTTGTGTACTTAACAACCACGCAGCAGAGCAGATCAACTCACTGATCCTGGAATATGATCATACAAAATGTTTGAAATAACAGACACGCAGGGTAGGTTCTTCACTTTAAGCATTAATCAAACTGGGCCATCACAAGATGCCGTTTTGATTGCTTTATTACAATTGATGACTTAACTTTTCCCCACATCACTCCGTTTTTTTGTTTATAAGATGCTTTGCGTGCATCTAAAAATAGGATACTAGAATAACAACAATTTCATACAATACGCTGTGTTTTTATTTTTTTCTCCGTGTATAGTGTTAACTGTCTTGTATTATGAAGCAGGAAAGCGTGGCTGATGTCAATTCCAATAGCAAGTTCCATTATTTATGTGTCATTTTAAATAATACAAATAATAATAATGTTGTGAAAAGTCCTGGTTAGACTGTGACATGCTCTAGACTGATGTGGCGCCTCTGGCGATGCCATTATTTCCTATTAATTACTCGCTAAAGAATGACTTCAGAAAGCAAGGTAGGTGTGACAGATAGCTGGTCAGTAAACAGCTGCCCCTCATCCCTCTAGGCACAACCTGACCTCCTTTTTTACTTCAATAAACTGGAGTTTTGTCAAGCCACAATACGAAAGATTTGATGTGGATACAGAAGGAAACGGTAAGCATGTGCCAAAATGAAATGTGTGAGATTAAGAACAGACAACAACAACAGCGCCAACACAATTTGTGTCAAATGTAACACAAACGGTTCTTCGTTAATTATTTAACACAGAATGTCTGTTTTTACTTAATCAAAGCAGATGCAAAGGAACCTTTTCTGAGACGAATAAAAAGGTTAATACTAGATAAATACTAAAAGCATACTTCTACCTGCAACTGAGTGACAGGCTAATTAGGGTTATACCGTTGATGTTTGTTAATCCCAGAAACCGTCCTCTGTGTTAATTTAACGCACATTATTTGAAGTGTATAAAACCATGGAATTCCTAATTTGACACCGCGCTACAATTAATAAAATGAAATACCTCTTATCTCTGCTGTAAGGTGCATCAAAATCAGGCGGGATAGAATATCACATTAAATATCACTATACTGGCTTTACTGTGTTACATAGAATGATTTTTATAAAACCATTGCCAAACTTTATTATTATTATTATTATTATTATTATTATTATTATTATTATTATTATTATTATTATTATTATACCAGACATTTTACTTTTTAATAATAACCACGCATATCTATATTCAACTCGCATTTACATAATGTAATAATATCATATAATTTTTTTGTGGTCTCCCTTTCTTAGCAGCCGAGTTCGCATGTTATCAAAAATAAATAAATAAATAAATAAAAACTTGATGCGCAATTCTTCAGAAATGTGGAAAAAGTCTCATAGCTTAGTAGCCGTACTTAGTAGTTTTGCCATAGTGATACATGGTTATTTTCATCCAATATACATTAACATCTTCTCAGGAATAGTGGCTACACATATTGTGTGCTTATTTTAAGTTAAACACTTAATGTGGAGTCTGGTTCTCAGTCCTTGGAACTGCATGTCGAGTTGTGCGTGTATAGCCTCAGTGCCATGTCTGCTCTGTATTTTTTTGTAAAATCACGTTTACAGTTGCTCAACACCTATCTTAAAATGATTGCTGAACATAAACCCTATAAACGTATGATAACCACTCTGTAATAAATAGCGTGACAATCTACTTCTCAGCGCGTTTCTGGGGTGTTAATTGATCGTTTCAATCCAAGGACAATTTGGAATAAATTAAACCAATCAAAAGGACATCATAGATTTTTGTCAGTACTTGGCCGTGTGCCGCTTCTTGTTTGCTTTCAAGTCATAGTACTGCGCAGCTCTTTATTATAATATTCATCACCAGGCGTGCATATCTGCTGTTGAACACCAGGGGCCACTCTGGTTTAGAGCGCGAGCAAGAGGCACCTTCAATACAAGCGGTAGGTAGGCTACAGAGTCTTACACTGCAATCTTTGTGCAGTAGCTATATGCAAGCCTATGATTACTTTTATCGTATATATTTTAATAGCTGCATTTTTTCATTTCTTAGCATAACCGCGTTTATGCAAATGCATTTAAATATATACATTTCCTGTTATTATTATTATTATTATTATTATTATTATTATTATTATTATTATTATTATTATTATTATTATATAAATACATTAATAGGCTAGACATTTCTATAGTATAATGTTTTTTTTTATTTAAAGATAATTATGTATATTAGTCTGGTCCTGATGTGTAATAGATGTACAGTATTTTATGACAAACAGATAACAGTCGTTCTTTACAATGAATGTATTGCACGGTGCTGATACTAAACAGAAGGGTTATGTCCTTTAATTTAACACCGGAGTTTTTTTTATAGGCCTAAACAACATACACACAAACCATTTCATTTAATTAACATTTAAAAGGCAAGTAAAGCGTCACCGTCAATACAATTGTCAACCGTAAAAAGTTTTGTTCTGATCAGCGCATTGAATGACAAAAGTTTAAGCAGCTCAGTCAGGCTCAACGTTTTAAAGCCGCTTTTGGTGAAAAGTTGCAATTCTGTAAACGTCTGTGAAACACAATATGCTCTCATCGTTCCCGTAGTAATACATGCAAATAAGTATTTGTAATTTATGATATTATATTGAATGTGCATATAGGCTAACGATGTGAAGCATGTTTAATGGATACAGATGACAAATCCTCTTAGCATTAGACCACAGTGTCGTTTACACGGACACACTCATTAGATCATATATATATATATATTCTGTTGTAGGCCACTGTCTCCAAATCTTCATTTTTTTAGACAAAGGAGGTTGAGATGAGAAAATTATGGCTCAGGATGAAATAAATACACACCAAATACTGATTATGAATGACTTGGAATATTTTTATGCTATTTTTCTCCATATAAAACATAGAAATAAGTTTGCAATTTTGTGTTTTTTTTAATACTGTTACAATTATTATGTTCTTGTATAAAATAGAGGGATTTAAATTTTACACCTGCTATTATTTACAAAATAATTATAATAATAAAAAATAAAACAACGCACGTTGTCAGAAATGTTACTTTCAATATGAACCTGCATCTGTATCCCAGTGCTCTATAAATGAAATGATATGAACAACATGGACAAATTCAGAAATTATTCGTGTTCCGTTTTTATTTTTAAGACTAATAATGTATGAAGCATGAAAATCATAACACCTTTAATTCATATCGTTGACATAAATGCAGAGTGCAGTACATTTTAATAATATTATAATTGGCTGTGGGCATACTGTAATTATATTAAGCTATTCCAATGCAGGACGCATAATATTTCAGCTTGATGTTCAAATAGAAACATAAACTGTTTTTTTTAATGTATTTATTTATTATTATTATTATTATTATTATTATTATTATTATTATTATTATTATTATTATTATTATTATTATTATTGTTGTTGTTGTTGTTGTTGTTGTTTTGAACTCGTTTCCTTTGTGTGTAACATAGTGTTATTTGCTGTCACTATAGCTTTGCTCATGCTTTCTGACTCTAATTTATGTGAATACAATGAGGCACACAATCTTTTATGGTTTAACCCCCCCGGAGGTCACACGCAGAACCTCAAGAGTCCGGAGTAAACGTCTGGTGTCTACGGCTAGGCCTCTCGGTAGCAGGCCTTTGGGATTTTCTGGTGAGAATATTTCCTATTAATTAAACTGATTTAAAATAATGCCCCTCTGGATTGTGCAGACTGTTTTTGCACCTAGGTTATCACTGGGAAACGATACCATAGTGCCCCTCTCTCACAACATTAAAGAGACACACAAACAAAAATAATAACTAAGATGACGTCGCGAATTTTCCAATTTCAAGAATCTAACCCCAAACAGTATGCATTCCCTTTTGCTTTTCAGTATTAAATACATTATCACTCTCCAGTCAATAAAAATAACTAATGTAAATTTATATACGAATATTTATTTCTGTGAGCAATCATGTATTTTAATTTAGACTATCAAATATATTGACAAAGAGCCAGTCTACTAATACTAGATTAAGATTGATACTGTAATTTTAAGGTGATTGTTTTAAACATTATGGATCTGAAGTACTTTAATGTGAGTGTGAACGTACATTACAACAAGATGTATTGTCAACGCACAGCAATTGCGTTGTAGCTACCTTGACGTATTTGTAATTTTTTAACACTGAAAAACTATGATAATAAACATGAAATATATTCTTTTTTTTTTTTTATAGGTGTCTGATTTTTCTTGCTGAAACAATTTAAACGTGGAATAACTCCACGATGTGTTTTTCTTTGCTTTTGCTTTTTGTTTTGTTGGTAAATTTAATTGCGACCCAACTGCATTGTACTTGAAAAAAAAAAGTGTCAGGCGACAAGTGAATATATAGAACAGATGACAAAACAGAAAATAAATAACTGACAGATTAAAAGGCAGTCAGTGTGCAGCTAACAGGCAAGCGTATGAGAACAAAGTCACACATACCTTTTGAGAATACAGTTTGTTTTATTGCAGATCTCCCAGGCTGTATATCCTGTCGATTTGATAGAAAAAAAGAAGCTAACATGCCCTGTTTAAGAGACAAACATGCAGATTAGATCACATTTGTGACAGCAGACCCTGCTTGGAGTCCCATAGCTCTGCGAGAAGCGTATGAAACCCACATATATTAATGATTAAAAAAAAAATAAAAAATACCATCGACCTGGAACAATAAGCATATTGTTGACCTTATATTAAAAACAAACTATTGGTTTATTTACCATGCGTTGACCTGCCGTGCTTTGTATATATTCGTATTGTACATTTTGTGGAAAAATGCATTGTACCCACTGGAGCGCACACATCTGAAGCAAATTGTACAGTACATTTGGCTATATGTTAAATACAGCTTAATCTACCATTTTCGCGTTTTTTATGAAAAAAGTACTTTGTAATAACGTAATATGATCTTTTAGATACCACAATAAATCCTACCACAATAAATTAAAAAATCCTTTTTTAATTGGCTATAAACTGCAGAAATGAACACGCTGATGTTCTTAGATTTTAATTACGTATTCATTACCTTTGTTAACACTGTTCAATTTGGAGTTGTTTGTAAACGTCACTGCTTGCAAAACCAACGTTTTGCACATTGGCTTATCGACTGCGACAGTTAATGACGGATAAGAAAAGTGTTGAAACCCATGACACCTCAAGCTTAATGATTTATTTTTTACTGAGGTCCTGTCTAAGGCTTGGAAAACTCTAAGCTGACAACGCGGTTGTAACATTCCCTGATCGTCCTGGGACTTGTCACCTGTTAGATATAATACTACCTGTCACGAGGTCTTACAGCTTCTCTTCACGCGCTCACCTTCTAATAATCACGTGCGAGATTCACTTTTTTTAAGTAGAGACAACTTCTTCGAGACTCAAATGGTTGGGTACTTTCATTTTTAATGCAGAAAATTATATATATATATATATATATATATATATATATATATATATATATATATATATATATATATATATATATATATATATCTTTAGAAAGCTACAAATTGCAGGCATTTATTGTTTTCTAGTGCTACATTTTAAACCACCTCCCATAATACTTACACCAATCTCTCGTCATGTTTATAATTCTCAAACAGGTGCTTGGATGAAAAACGGCTCTGTGTATTAGTCTAGTAGTCTCGTATTTGTTCTTCCACTGGTACATTTTCCTACCCAGTTCTATGCAAAGTAGAGTCTATTGACAATGCAAAGCAGAAAAAACAGAGATCACACTTCCCATCTGCCTCCTGGCGAGCGGTTGATTCGACAAATCTAAAACTTATTAAGACAGGACTACAAAAGGGCACCTTTTACAGTGCTCAATTAAAAAAAAAGTGTGATCCCATTTTCAAGGAAAGCTGTTATAAATTTGCTTGCTAAATTATTGGTATTAAAAGAGGTATTGGTCAAGGTTTGGGTGACTAACAGCTTTATGTCAGGCAACATAAAGAAGAAATGACCTGCCACTGCAGCCCCACATTGAGCGACTGGCCACTCTTGGGGTTCGGACAGAGAGTGGTTAATAGCCATGCCTTCCCTTTTGAATTAGTGTTGTATTCGGATCTGTTACACATTCTGGAGCTCATTTCTTGCTGCTACTGCCAGCCTGGGGTTGATATAATCACCAGCACAACAACTGAAATCTGTAAGAGTACAGATAATGGAGATGAAATAGACAAAAGATTAGCATGCCGTGAAAAGTACAAGAAGTTTCTTATTTAGCATTTAGATAACTGTCTATCCTTGGGAGCAAGCTTCAAAGTTGAACCGAGTTTAAACCAAGAGGATTAATTCTTTCTCCAGCATGCTTCATTGAATCTCTCATTACCAGACTTTGTCTGTACTGATGTAAGATTTGATTGAAGATTAGAGCATTTAGCAAATGTTGCTTTTCTGCATGTATCAGGCCTTTTCAAGCGCAGAGCACAGTGCCCACTGGTCAATACCCCTACTTTTATCCAGTGTCTGCTTCATTTAAACTTAATCAACTCCATCAATGAACTGGAACAGGGAAGCGTCCCTGTGGTAGAATGTTGTTCTTTTGTTAGGTAATTCTTTGCTCTCTTTTCCAATATGTTGGCGTTAAATCTAAAATTACACTATGATGAACCATTTCAATCAATATGGTAATGAACATTGGTTTCGAATGTCTGTTTGCAGGGCTTAAGTAAGTGAGATGGCATAGCTGTCATTACAAAAACATATTTTCTCCTATGCCTCTTGCGATAGTCAACCTTCTTTTTTTTTCGTAGCCACTTCTTTTCATTGACACTGAATATTGCTCATGGTGGAAAATGATGTATCCTTGCAGGGGAGGCCTGTATGTCATTCTGGAAGCTGAAGCAGACAGATAGGTTGCATGCCTTTTTGTGATGAGTTATTTGCACTGTATCCTCTGCAAGCCAACAAGTTTCCCATAGTATTGTGCAGATCAATCAAGAAAGTGACAGAGCGGATGTGATGTTTTTATACTGTGCATATCTGGACCTCTTGTCCTTGTATTGCACGGCTAAGGTGCCTGTACAGTACATCATTTTTATACTGCTACCAAAAGAGCAATTTCCAAAGTATTTGCAAGGAAAATGCATGTCCCCATCTGTTCCTAGCTCAATAAATATGCCACCTTCCGAGGAGCGCCAATGGTAATCATATCTTTAATGATCAACAGACTTGTGATATATAACTTTCCATAAAAAAGGAATTCAGATTTTCTTTTTGTGATTGGTTGTGTACACAGCTTTTCCATATGTTTCAACAGCAAAGCACAATGTCCTAGAGCTCATTTGTTTAGGTTGTAAAGACATCAGGCAAGGCAATATATCATAACAATGACACTCTCGATTCCTTTTGTGTTAGCAGGAGAAAATAAACAAGTGAAGGAAGTTTGTAGAGGTTTAAAACATATTTTACAAGTGCACTTTATTAAATAAAGGCTTTGATTTGTCTTTGGAACTGTTTCACTCACTCTGAATTAATAAGTCATTGTGCTCCACGAAAGGCCTTTTCATTGCACCCAATATATATATATATATATATATATATATATATATATATATATATATATATATATATATATATATCCATGTTGCTGTTTTTTTTATGTAGGCAGTGCCACTCTATAACTCTTGAAGTTAATCTGATTTCCAGAATGAGACCATCCTTTCAGAATGTTTGGTTTATATTATAAATATTAATTTTAATAACTTAAAATAACTTTCGGCTTTATAACCTGTTTATACTAAGGATTACCCTTTTTATTACTTGAAAACCTCTGGGTATCAAATTACCATATTTCTTATTTTGATTACTTATATCAAAGGTATTTTTTTAAGTATCTAGTACCAATTCCCAAAATGTAGCTATGCTACAATGGCAAACAATAGAATTGATAACTTTAAATTGAAAAAATAAATAAATAATAATATGTATTTTATTTAACAGTATCGTTCATTTCTTAATATTAAAAAAAATCCAATGTAACATTTGGCATGATGTGAAATTATTTTACCTTCGCTGTTGGATGGCGTTGAGCTAATACAGATTGTACCTGCAAGGTTTTATTACCTTTGAAAATAGAAAATCTGTTTTATTAAGATACGTTAGTACAGTACAGTACCTCCAAAAAGCAACTCGGAGAGGTCAATATGTTATGCCCAATGTAAGAGACATCTTGGCTGTGCTTGCATTTGGACGAATGCCCACAAAGGGGTGGGGATTACAGCCTGTGATGTAAAGTGGTGGATGATACCTCTCTAGCACTAAACACTCCAGCAAATACTATAGAAAAACAATGCTATTAGCACTGTACAAAACAGCTTACAAGTAAATGATAAAATATCTATGTATATGTAACATAATAATAATTATGTATTTATATATTCCGGTTTCAAATAATATATGTTCACGCTGAATATTTGTTCTCCCAGGAACGAATATTCGTTCCCCCTAGAAACCAATATTCGGGAATATTAGTTCCCTTTCCAAATATTTGTAGCCCCTGATTTTTTGTAACAAAGTAACCTTTCTTTGCATATAAGTCTATATGCATGCATTTTCAAATAAAACCTTCATTTTAAGACCACTTTCCCTAAACCTAACACTAAACTTGTACCATCCAGTCCCCTATGACAGGTCCAGTCTAACCTACAATAATACACAATGACAGCCTGCAAACATTGCTTCCATTTACTAGCATTATTCATGCACCATTTACATAAAACTAGGATAAATAACAAACATGCATGTGGGGGGGAATAAAAATTGGTTTACACCGGTACCATTAAGTTACAGTATTTGCTCTGGTGTAATTCAGTGCTCTTGAACAGTCTTATTCCCAGGATGTTCAGATGCGTACTGTGCTTTTCACTGTGCCATTTCTCAGTAAACATTAAACACATCAAATTTTCAATTTTTTCTCATTATTGTCAGAGAAAATAACAGCACATATTCAAAAGTGTGATTTCTGGCGATAAAAATATAAGTAATGCGCCTTATCTAATCTAGCTGTCACAGTATGGGGTCCTGCTCACAGCAGAATGAAACACTTAGAAAACCATTCAGTCTGTTCGGCTTGCTCAGTTGTTCTCTATAGATGCATTATTTACATATACAGGATTGAGGACTAAACTTTGCTTTTTTGGTGTGATATGGAGAAACAGACCAAGAAAAATGTGTTTTTTTAATATAAATGTAATGGATGGTTTATATGACTGTATTAATTGAAAATGATTCAAACAGAAGCACGCACACACATTTTGTAATACTGCTTTATTTTCCCAAGCATTGCCTGTTACAGATACGTGCATTGATAGATGAACGCATATGTACCAGACCTTTAATGTTAAATGCAATAAACCTGCTTCTAATCTCTGACAAATATCTACAGTATAGTAGCAATATACTGGCATTTACAGGAGATGTACTTTGAGAAAGGGCTCATACTGTAGTAGTATTTGCTTGGTTGGCTGGTGCTTCCATATGTGTGTCTCGTCATAACAGTGGCTTGTCAGTGCCGTACTGCCTGTGTGATAATGACCCTACACTCAATTGACAGTGTTGTGGTAAGTATTTCTCATTTCCTGTCCAACCCCTTTAAGTGTGTTTTTTTTTTCAGTTTCTTTCAGGTTCGAGGTCAAAACAAAAGTGATAGGGAAAACTACATTTAGTTACGCAGATGAGATGTAGAGGCCTCAGGATGAGTCTGATCAAGCGTTATGTTCAGATTGTGCTCTTGATATTTTTGCTCTGCTTGATTCTGTGATTTTCCCCTAAACGGACAATGGGAACTTCTCGGTACACAATCAGCCAAGGTGATTTGTTATGATGGCAGGGATTGGCTCTGTGCTGTTCAGTGTCAGACACTCTTTAGTGTCCAGCCCAGGGTCTCAAGAGAACGGTTTCTAGATTACAGAGGAAGAGTTAAACATTTGCAGGTTTCATTTTTCCATTTCCATAGGAGGGCAGCTTTGACCACATATTGTAACTAGGTATGACTGTCCTGCTTCCGAAAACCACACACACGCACGCACACACCACACATACACGCACCACACACACACACACACACACACACACACACACACACACTGATATACACACACACACACACACGCATGCACGCACACGCACGCACACACACACACACACACACACACTGTCCACTGAACAATAATAATAATAATAATAATAATAATAATAATAATAATAATAATAATAATAATAATAAAGGGTTTCATCATTTTATTTGGTATACTACAAAACAATATAAAGTAAACTCTAAATACAAAAAAAGCATCACTTTCATCAAACTTCAATTTAAAAATGATTTTAATATGTAAGTTGTTAGTTTACTGTATGTTTTAGGGTTGACCACTACTACAATTTCATGTCATACAAGACTTGTAATGTGTGTAATTAATTAATTATGCCTAATAATAATAATAATAATATTATTATTATTATTATTATTATTATTATTATTATTATTATTATTATTATTATTATTATTATTAATAATAATAATAACAATCTTGCAGGGTATTGTATTAATTTTTTTTTTTTTTTCCAGTAAAACTGCATGGTCCCCCAATAACATAGATGCTTGAGGTGGCTTAAGGATACAGATGTATGGTTTCATTTAAATTATTATTGCTACCCTTTCATAGCTTCTTCTCCCCACATGTAGAAAACACTGGGCACTGCAGAAAAGGTGTAGTAAACTGGTCCCAACAACAATACTGTGCAGACTGCAATGTTTCTGTATAGTGAGTTGCCTTTTTACACCCAGCAAGCTAAAGCACTGAGTGTTGCTAAGATACTGACCCTTCAGCCTGGAGGTCTCTGTGGTGCCTGACCAGTAGAGATTGCTGTAGTTTAGACAATGAGGTGAACCAACCCCAGCCGAGTTCCCCTCCCTAGCCTGGAAATGCTGTGCTCTCTTTGGCCCCCAGTCACAACCATGCTTTTATTACCCCATTTTAATATGTTATTCTTGCAGCACTGCCTCGCTTTTTGTAGCCCTATTAAGGCTTAAAAAAACTCTTGATGAGCCTAGTGGTAGCACTGACTGTTTATTTCATGTCACTGGATTGGTGGATACCAGGGCTAGGTAATGAATCTCCTTTGTTGGCATCATGGGATTACCTGGCTCGTGCTTGATGGAGCAATTTGAGGAACTGGGAGAACTAGCAGACAGAGCCATGTGACCGGTATGTGTCACCTGGGTATGCCATCATATGTTTTTTTTTTCTTTTTCCACCAGGAACCCATTAAGTAGTGTATGGTGCAGAATAACTAAGTCAGCAAGATAAATACCTTACCTGATCCCAATCCTGAAGCTTTCACATTTAAAAAAAAATTATTACAACCTGCAACTGTTTCAGAGGAGTGATCATCTTCAAGCCCCAGTCCAGTGATGGAACACTCATATACTTTGGGTGGTAATTAAAAAAATAAATAAATACTGGTAGTATTTAAAGAAAGTCAGTACCATCGCTATGTGCTGATGTAAGTGCTTGAAATCTTGCTGTTTTGACTGGTATCATTTCTGCAATAGATCATTTTTTCCATAGATCTAAGTTCCATTAGTAACAAGGTAATTACATAGTAACCAAACCTCAGAAGAATTTATCAAGAACAGACATGGCGATGGTAATATGAATAATTAATGTTTGTGTTATATGGATCTAATATGCTATCTATGTGTAGTAGAAACAATGGTTTACAGTTGTAATAATGGAATTAAAAAATCATTTTGGCCAGTCGATGCTGTCTTGCCAGGTTAAATAAAGTTTAACAAAAAGAAGCTATAAATCAAATGAAACAGATGAAGACAATGCAGTTAGTCTTTTTTTTACTGGGTAACCATTCATGTACACATGCAAACAAACACAACAGAAACCAAAATGGGCAGATTCCAAGGCTGATGCTGGCCAAAAAGGAGCTATGCCACCTCTTCAGATCCCAGGCCAGTGCGCTGTACTCGTTCGAGTGCTCGATGAATCTCAGAGAGAAGCTAGCTCCTCTTTTGTTATCCTGCCGAGGGTTCTCAGTGCTGCAAAGTAATGACCTGAGGGGGTACTTTGTGACAGCGAGGGTATAATAATGCCTCAAGTCACGGGTGAAGCAGACCCATGGGGTCAATTTTTAAATACTTTTTACTAAAGGGAAGAGTAATGCATTGATTTTTTAGAAAAAAAACAACCTCTTTTTACAGCACCGGTACAACAAACCACAATTTTTTTTTTTTTTTTTTTTGTGAGAGATTTCAAGTATGTTTTGTTTCGAGTTCAAGTAGCACTTTAGAGGTCAAAGTGAACTATAAAAATCATTTTCTTCTCAAGTTGTTATTGTCTGTGCCTGTGTGGCAGCTGTGTGTGTGTGTGTGTGTGTGTGTGTGTGTGTGTATGTGTGTGTGTGTTGGGGGAGGGTTGCCTTTCTGTAGCTAATACAATAATAATCTTCAAGCAGTCCCTGTTATGTGGCGGAGCCCTCATTATACTCACTCAGAAACGTCTGCTGGATACTTCTGTAAATGAAGGCTTCACACTTAACCATGAAGGAAGGCGGTTCCTTTAGGAATTTAATCATTCTTTAGGGTTGCAAGGTTTTTAAAATGTGTTACTGGTATAGATGCTTGGTTTTGGACTTTTGGAATTTGACGCATTGACAAAAAAAAAAAAAAAAAAAAAAACATTGTAGGTTTTTATAAAAAACAAATTACGGTGACGCTACAATATAGATAGAAATAAGGGTTTTCACATTTATTAAAAATATCTTATTACACAGTAGTAGAAAATATTGTACTGAATTTGTAATTATGTCATTCCAAGCCAAGTGGACTCTACACTATAGGTTTCCCTTGTTAGGAACACAATTCTGCAGATAATTAGAACTCATATTTGGCATTGAGTAACACAATTACATACTAATTCCCTCTACCTCTTGTACTGTGATCTATTAATTTGTATGCATTTGAGGGCAATAACATTAAGGACATCATACATCATTTAATTCAATTACTGGTACTTTTGCTATACAAAGTTTCAAAAGGACAGAATACAGAAATTCATTGTAGACTTAAAATAAACAATACTCTGAGCTTGGCATAAGTATTTATACATGCCACATATGCCTTTTAAGCCAAAAGTCAGCTACAAAAAAAAGGAAGCACTGTCAAGATATTTGCTGTTTTGTCCTGTAGTCAATCAGTCAGTTAGCGGTTTCATATTTACTCAAACCCCCGACCCCTGGGATCAATTCAGAGTCATTCTGCGTCAGGCTGGCTCAGTGCTGGCACAGATCTTTTTTAGTTTGGCTCGATTCTGTATGCAGATGTGTTAGGCAAAATGTAACAATGTTCCAAGCTGCTGAGGGATCCATAGGTATAAAAGATATTTGCTTGGTGAAAGATGCACAGTCTATCGTTGTTATGGTGGGCTTGATATTAAGCGTGGAACAATTAAGAGGAGTTAATATGGTAATTGTCTGTCTTTATCTCTGGTACTGTTGATGAGGTTAAGGATAGGGCTGAGACTTGGGTTAGCGTAATACAGTAATGATACAAAATTATTTTACAAGAACTTAGTCTTTTTTTATTTCTATAACTGGGCACGATATGTGCAGACTATAACTTGTGCACTGTAGGCCTTTTTTCCCCTAATTCTACACATAAAGCTGAACAGACATTGGTAGTGGGCCACAGCTGGCTGTCCTGTCTTGTCTCCAGCCATGTCGTCATTCATCAGTGGTTAAACAAGGCATTCACAGTCAGAAACAACTCAACAGGATTTAAGAGAGACCATAAACATTTATTGTTAGGGTCCAAAGGAATCATGAGCAGAAAACATAACAGCAATTTGAAAGCTCATATGCTTCAAATAAACACACCCCTCGGGACTCAACCCTCCCGGCTCTTTGTGCTTTACCTCCACAGCTGCTGGGCTGAGTGGGCGACCTGGTCCGAGGTCAAAAGAGCTTCAAGTTTGCTGGAGAGGAGTGTGTGAACCACCGGCCAGGCCTATTGAAGGGAAGACCCCCACCCCAACTATAAAGGGGTAGTCTGGGGAGGAGGAGGAGGTAAATTGGAATGAAAGAATACATATATTGTGACCTGAAAAATAAAACCCATATAGACAACATTGACCTTTTGGTTGATTTATACAAGTAATGCTTCAAAGTCTGTGTTTTCAGTTGGTGCTGCAGAGTACAGAAGGCTAGGACACAGGTTGGATCATTATTAGTGCAGCAGAAGATTCCACTGGTGATCACTGGCACATGCAATGAGGTGTTATTTAGCTTTATTTAATGACTGCCCATATGGAATCGGCTGTATCTTTAATATATGCCAATAAATAAATTTTAAAGTAGGCGAGCAAGCACATATACATCCATATAAAGCGTGGCATACGATATTATAATTTTATAAGAAAGTAGACATAATCATACATTTGGCATCTGGAAAGATTTGCATTATTTGTTTTTATTTCCATATGGGTTAACAGATTGGGAATGTGAATACATTGTGCTTTTCATGTATAATATGATATATACATATACAGTATAATAATGTAATATCATTGACAGCTTGGAATGCAATGCATATGTAATAATTATTCGATTAGAAATAGTTTCCCTCTGCAAAACATATGCAAGTCAGAATTTCCACATTTATGTTAAAGCAAGTAATACTAATATTAGAAAGAGCAATTCATCTGAGCTATAGGTGGTTGTTATGACATGCTAACAGCCACAATGGGGATACTTATTGCTGAAATGTAATGCTGCATAATACAAAACAACAAAAAAAACCCCAGTATAATTTGCAATTGATGAAAACTGTGAGTAATGATAATATTCAGGGCTTGGAACAGACAGTTGACACTGTTAATATTTCCTATTTTTTATACCCTGGCTAGAAAGGGTTGTTGTTTCATTATATAACATTGTTTATGCTTATCATTACATCTCATTCTTCAAACAAGAACAGAAAAATAAATAAATAAAATAAACCAGATAAATAACCCCCCCCCCAGCATCTTGGTTTCCTTTGCAGGGATATTGAAGTGTATACTATTTTAATGTGACCTTTTGAGAGTTGTTTCAATAGGAGAATAAAACAGCAGCGCATCAATCACAGCCATTATTATTACACTCTTATTGCTCTGTGTAGCTCAGGCACTGAGAGGAAAGGTTGTCTCGGAGCTGGGACTTCCTGATCTGCTGGAGCGGAAAGGTTTTATTAAGTGAAAGCAGTTAATGAAATTCTCAATCAAGCACAGGGAGATCATCAATAATGTTTAATTATTGCAATCAGTGGCAGTGCATTGTGGGTCGTCCAAGCGGAACATTTTTTTTTTTTTTTTAGAACAATAGTTTTGTAGAGTGGTGGATCCTGCCTGTGCTCTGCCTGCCCTGCCTGGATTTCGATGGGTATTATCCTCTTCCTTTGGCAGCTTGTAAAACCAGGGGATTTGAGCTGGCTATTTAGTATCAGATAGGGAATAAATAAGACTTCTTGTCACCTCTAGTTCTTCTTCCTCTAGTCCATATGAGTAATTTTCAAACTGTATTTTTCTTTTTTTTTATCACTTTCCTAAGTTGCCTCATCCCTGGTCTCTCTTGTTTCATTACAACAAAAATCCCAAAGAAACCACCAGGCAGGATCAATCAGCCACAGGCAGCCAGGCCGTTTTCTTGTACTTTATTAAAGTGTAATCAAACATCGGTTAAGTGGAAAATAAATATCCAGATCTAATAAGCTGCTCAGTCAGATCGTGTAAATGCAAATTACAAGCTGGTTCCCATCTCCCGCCAGGGGACTGAACAAGCCACAGCAATTGCCTCATTCACTGCGATTGTAAATCAACTAAAATAATGGCTGGATAATGACCAGTTTGCGGTTTCAAGCAGATTGAATGATAACAAACGGCGTGTGTCTCACCAGCTTTTCATTTAGCATCTCATCATGGCAAGAGCAGGCTGACTAACAGCTTGGCTGCCTCATTATGTTGTTGTCTGCAGCTTGTAAATTCAAAAAGCAGGAAGAATATCACCCGACAAACTTGCTGATAGGAAAAACAGACAATTTAATCCCACCCATCAGTCCCCTAATGTGAACGAAGCGTCTCAGATCGGGGGTGCGAGTATGCAGTAAATTGATGGCAATCCAATGTATTCTGATGTAAAAAGAACATAAGGCATACACAGAATAATAGACATATAGATCGCGTCGTTTTCTTGTTTTTGGTGATGTTGATTTAGCTGCTAATTGGTGACAGAAACTGTCAAATAGGTGGCAGATAGCAATAGCAGTACCTTCTGTCATGATTAGGTGAGGAGATGATTTTTTATTTATTTTTTTTTCGTGGAAACTGTTAGGTAAAAAGGAAAGATAGCAAACTCCTCTCCTTCTGATATTTACAGAAATGTATTAAAAGACAAAGCATGGAGAGCAAAAGAGACTATAATCTTGGTATTATGGACGCCCTTTGTGTTTTCTCTCTTTTCCCCGAGACTGATCAGCGTGTTTGTTTGTAGAATTGTGTTTGTTTGCTTTCAGGATAGTCTAACACACCAGCACTCACCCTATTTAAACAGAGAAAGACAGATAAAGACTGACTGGAGGATCTCTCGGGGGTGTCTCCAGAAACCCTGCCTTGACTTTCCCTTTCCTCAGGAGCATAAAATGAACAGTAATTAGGCTTTGATACTCTGGCAAATGAACAGTAATTAGAATCTGCTACCACCAGTCCTTAACTCCACTCCTCATAGAATATTCACACCATTATTGAACATTAAGATTAGCTGCTTCTATGCGTACAAACAGCAAGGCTCGCCACAGCCCACAGATGGTCTCGGGGAAGCGCAGGGAGACAATTCGTTGGAGCCTTTGGGCCCACAGAGGGGATTTTCTGGTTATTAGAACCCTGCCAGATCAGAGCCAATTATAAAGGAAACTGTCAGTCAAAGGAAAATTGCTACATGATTAGTGAAAAAAGGACAAAATCAGGTGAATGGTGTGAATCATTCAGGCAGCTTTGATTTGCTAATCAGGGGAAGGAAAGGAACAGGAGAAGTCCCCAGCTGTATCCCTGGTTTACTCTTTTCATTTTATCATGACCTTCTTAGCAGTTACTGATATAATCTCTGTGAAAATAAAAACCCGAAAGAAGCAGCTCTTCTAAGCACAGAGCCTCGGCTCCCAGTGAGCCATTGGGGTGAGACAGTGTAAATGAGATGAGCAGACCCTGATAACAATGACTGGAACATGAATAATCAAAGCTAAGGTCTCTGTACCTACA
Organism: Acipenser ruthenus; assembly: GCF_902713425.1. Classification (NCBI taxonomy): domain Eukaryota; kingdom Metazoa; phylum Chordata; class Actinopteri; order Acipenseriformes; family Acipenseridae; genus Acipenser; species Acipenser ruthenus. Next base: position 4,842,623 of record NC_081198.1, on the reverse strand, counting down.
AGGGCAAAAGATTCCTAATTATGTTAATAGTTTTAAACAGCTTAATTCCCGCAGAAAAGCCTTTTTTTTATGAAGAAGACACTGCTTACTCTGGAGAGCGCTATCTCAGAGAACGTCAGACATGGTCTTACATTTTTAACTACGATTCTGTCTCCCTAATTTACTGCTTTGTGGCCCAGGTTGACATTGAAGGGTGTGGTAGACCCTTTTGTCAGTGCTGTACTTTTTAGTCTAGTGAAGAGACAGGTAGCAACCGAGAGGTATATAATGAAGAACAGAGGACAGCTCTTCTGACAGCTCTGGCAGGTGATGCATTGGGCCCATGCTAATTCTGCACAGAGGCATTGATGGATCCCGAAATCTTGACCACACATCCCATTAGCCCCTGTCTGTGACAGGAGAATGAAGATATTAAAAACCAGAGGAAATGTGGTGAGGTAAAAAAATCTGAGTGAAAGGTGGAGAGCAGTCAAAGATGTATGATAAAAACCTGAAGTCTTTCACAATATCTTCCCCTGCAAAGTTATTGATGACTTAACCTTATGTCTGTGGGTCGCCGGTGATGGATACATTTACAATTTAAAACAACAACACAATGGGATACAAAGAAAATGTGTAATTTGCTATTCTACCCAAGTAAAATGGGTTAATGTCAGCATGCTACATTTTGGATGGCTTTGTATTCAAAATGCATGAGGCAGAGCTGGTGTCGTATTTAAATCATTATTAATAAATGCAAGAAAGCGAGAATGAAAACCCTTTATCTTACCAAGCAAAACAATAGGGGAAAAAAATATACACATTGGAAATGTTAATGAATCACGGGTTAGGATGTAACCAGTTTAAAGGGTCTACAATTACTCTGTTGATTTTCTCCCTGAGATTCATTAGGTATGCTCCTCTGCACTTATTTAATTGTATGCGAAATTCATGTACGGTGTGTACTGTATAGTGTTTAGTACTTGGGGTAATAGAAACATCTCCCTGTTGTAAGAATGTATTACATTAAAAACGCATAGTGCAGAGTGCCGGTACACAAAACACTAAGTTACCAGGAATCCAGGTGTATGTTTACTATGAATCTTTTGTCTTGTTGTACAGATCAGGCTAAAATTTTTGACACGTTATTTCTAAAATATAAATGACCTACGCTTCGGACAAATAGGAAAACTAGTAGCAAGCAGCTACATAACAGTCAAGGCTGTGTCTACAGTCCAGAGTTGACAAATAGCACTGCAGAAGGTAGGGAAACTGAGAGGTTACCCTGACAGACAAGAAGTACAATTATCACACTATGATGAAAGAGCTTCCATGAGTATGTATTGCACCGTTAATTACTGTCCTTTTTCTACAGGCTTCTAATGTGAAGAAAAACACGCAATGACAAGTGTGGAAAAGAGCAAGCACTAAATTACTGTCAGAAAAATAAACGGAGTAGCGCACTGCTGCACAGTGATTTACGGGGGCAATTAGTCACCACCCCACGGAGCTGCTGAGGACAGCACTGCTGCTCCAAGTGTCAGAAAAAGAGGGAGAGGAGGCTGTGCTTCCCTTTCTTCACCTGACTTCAAAAGAAAAGTAAGCGGGACTTTGAGTACATAACAAGTACCACCTCTTCATTTAGTTTATATGACCTTCGAATCAGGGCCGAGAGTAGCAGCAGCAGGCTGGCGCGCACAGCACTCTGGCTGATGCTGATCAAACGGTTCTTAGCCCTGTAGTACCCGCTTCCTTCACAGCTGCTATCGGCCCTATCATTATATCAATCACTTAGCCCAGGCCTCTCTCTCGGAGATGGGGTGTTTTCTTGTTTTAGGAGAACTGACAGCTATTTTTTTCTGTCTGTCGCAGTCGTCTGTGTTCCTTTCACAGTGCGTCCTGTTCTGGATTCATTAAATCCAACTCGACTGCACCTTCTCTTGGGAGGTGACATGTGCCTCAAAACATTGAGACAACTATTATTAGGATACCCTTAGAAATTCTCCACAATTTGAATGAGTAACCTTTTCTGTTTAAATCACTAGTTTTTAAACATACTAATTGCCTTGCTTAATGAAATGTTAGTCTAACTTTTTCAATTCAGAAATTAGTGTTGCCATATTTTAGACTTGCGGTGTGATCCTCGCTGTACAGTAAATTGCTATTCTTCAGGGCCTATGTGAGGGGAACGCTGACATCTGAAATGGATGGGAAGATGAGAGTAGAAGAACGGAGAAGCTAGCACCACAAAATATGAGCGGACACAAAAGTCATCCAAATGCAGTTTTGAGTTTCTGTCACATACTGTCATTTACGATCATATCCAGTCATCTTTATATATATATATATATATATATATATATATATATATATATATATATATATATATATAATGTATTTCATTGTATTAAATACCTTATTGTCTGATTTAAAAACATTAAAAAATAATTCTGCTAACATCTTAACCACATCTTCAACAAATAATATTTTCCGTAATATTGTTTTATGTGGGGTTTTACATGCAAACAGTGATAATGACTGTGGTACATACATACCTGCATACATATACACATACACACTTTTACACCTTTGTAAGTAAGCTGGTTGTCTCAGAGGATTGGCAATGCATTATGAAGCTTTTCTTCTCTAGGTTGCCAGTTTGAATCCACTCAAGGTCAGTCGTGATTAAAAGTCTTATCGATCTGGTGGCCGTTGGGGGCGTATGTGAAATGAATGCTGTTGATCTCCACCCCTAGCAGTGAATCGTCCTTGTCAGAATAAAACCTCACTGAAACCTGAACCTCACAGAATAAAACCTCAGGTGACTGAACTATTGTCACTCTTTTATCAGGGTAACCACTGGTTTGAATCGTGGCTCTGACGATTTGCCGATCTTGCCTGGGGGCCCCACAGGGAGTACTGTGTTGACCTGTCAATAACATTTTCTGTACAGGCTGTTAACTTGTCTTGTTGTGTAAAAGTGCGCAGTAAGACTGAAGACAGAAGGAAGCGGGTAGAACAGCATTTAAACGTTAAAAAAATTCACTGATGAAAGCAGATTACAAATTACACATGGCATCAAAAGTTGGAGCAATAAAAACGTGCACAGTTAAGCAAGAAAGTTGGTATGTAATGTTTTAAGTTTTGTAGGAGAATACTGTCAGTCATGCCTCACCCTTCTTAGTAATGACGTTCTGTGCATTTCCTTGTTCAAGGAATGTTTAAGACACTATGCTTAGAATTTTATAAAAACTGCTCTCTGATTGGCTTAGGCTCCTCTTATCCATACACCATGCAATTGCGTTGCCAGTGTTGTTAGTAAACACCAGGATGCCACATTTCCTTGAGTCGTCATGTGCTGTTTTTCTGTTGCCAGAAAATCTTTTGTAACATTTTTGGGGAAATTGAGTTGCAACATTTTGAATTTATTTTAACAGTGGTATCAATAATGCACGCCTATTGTATAATGTAATTATATTGGACTATGATAATGTGATTCTATTTTACATTCCTTAGTACAGTATCTCATAGATATGGTCAAAAGGTTTATATCCAACAGCATTGCCATCACAGTAATAATTTACAAGATGTATGCACAAGTTAAACACTGCTATACTCTTTCTGCCTGTCCACTAATTCATGTTTGTCTCTATTACTTGCATACATACGTACCATCTAGCACCATAAGGCAACATTGTGTTCTTTGTTATAATTCATATAATACATATGCATTGCTGTTATCTTAAAAATATGGCTATTACAGCAGTAAGAAATCCTCATATACTTTTTTTTTTTTTTTTTTTGCAGTTCCTAATAGGAATATTACAGTACATATCTGCAGTAGCATTATCTACTAGATAATTGCCCTTGTCTTCCATTAAGCTCCCTCACCTCACAGGTAATGCCCGCTGTGCTGGCGATTATTGCTGAAATATAATTTTGATCAGTGATTTGGATTCTAAGAGATGAAATCTGGGGACTATGATGAAATCTGAAGTGGAATATCCTGAATAAAGAGCCTGCATTACATATTAATACAGTCCTGTATGCAATATTCAGCCTCATCTACCCCTATATTGTGAAAAAAGCAAGTGTGTTGTATTCCCCCAGAATAAATGTGTGTGTGTCTATATATATATATATATATATATATATATATATATATATATATATATATATATATATATATATATCATCAAATACTTCTGTATAGAATCGGTAGAAAAACTACATTATTTATAACTGAACTGAAATTATTCTCATATACTTATATTAAATAAGTTGTTCTCAGTACTTAGTAATCTGTTATTCAGGAATTATGCTATTCAGGAATAGTATAATTCCTGAATTCCTATATTATAGTTATTCAGGAATAGTCCCCAGATTTCATCTCTTATATATATAAACCTTTACTGCTAAAATTCATTTTTATGTGACATTTACTTAAAAAGTGAGTGACAGTTGCCAATATAAAAATACAACTATCTGTCTGTCTATCCATCTATCTGTCTATTTAGCCAGTTGATCTTGAAGTATTCACATCAAATACAAAAAGAAAACATTTACTTAATTAAATGTTATACGTAATGAAAAAAAAGAATAGTTTCTTTGTTGTAAGTATATATAAGTATCTATTGAACATGCAATGTGCAACATATATTAATATTCCTTTCACAAAATTGCATTACATTAATATTAATCTCTCATATAGTGACTGCTGTCTTCTGTTCATCACAGTGGAGCTTTGCAATGATGTTGCCAACATGGTTTCTCAAGAAGATTAGATGCAGCGCTTTCACCATAAATGACCATTTTTAAGAGACAATGTTTTCAGCAGGTCAGTGACTTAACCTGTCCAAGGCACAATTACGCTTTGCCATTTTCAGAGATACTTCCTTTGAATGTGAATTTGAATAAGCCCTAGTCTTATGAGGGAATATGACATGGCTTATTAAAAGAAAATAAAGCATCTGTGGCTATTTCTATAGGAGCTGAAAAAGGTACCAGTCAGAAATTAGTTTTTCTTAGGGTTGCTGAGATGAAGAGATATAAAAGCTCATGAATCAATTTAGATAATGGGCAAGGCCGAATGTAATAAATAATACAGTAACAACCCTAACTAATGAGCTGTTGCTGGTACATTTCACAGGCTCATTCTCTATATAAAAAACACTAATAATCCCTTGGTGTAATCAGATGATAAAGCTTTGCCATAAGGCAACACCTGCACAATTAAAACTGCAGATTCTTTTGCACGTTTCATTAATTTCAGGATTTTGTAAAGGCCCAATGAGTACACTAATAATCTAGTCTACTTGACTCCATGTCTACTAGAAACAGGGTGTCTAATTAGATAAAGGTAATTAATTAGAGATAAATGGAGCTAATCAGACTCAGTTAACACTCTTTTATTCTCTGAATTAAGACATTTAGGACACCTATGATTTCATTGGTTGTGAGAGTCTCTTTGTTAACGTTTAAAAAACAAGTAAAAAGCAACAAATGCAAACGAAGTGTAGCATTGCATTTCTACCGCAATGTAAATGAGAAAAATAACTTTACGGAATGACACAGTGTCGATGTCCGAAGGAGCGAGTAAGAAGCAGAAATGCTTTCCCCATTCAGAGATTCAGAGGAATTTAAAATGCATGGATAAGGACATGCACAAACCACTTAGTGTGCAGATTGAAGCACAGTTATTTAAATAAGCATTTTTGCTGAAGATGTATTTAGTATTTGTGTTAAGAAGGATAAAATGAATCTGCAAGACTGGGAATACTTTGAAAATATTAAATGTATGCACTCTGTAATTGAAAAGTCAACTTGTAATACATTATAAATGCAGAATGTGGAATATCTGATGTGCAGCATTTTGTTTTTGTAAATGGCAAACATTTAGTAATCACAAAATGTCATATCTTTCACTCTTAAAAAAAACAAAAAACAAAATATTTAGCTTTATATATATATATATATATATATATATATATATATATATATATATATATTTAAATTGCCAATACCAATTTCTGCAGGTTCACACATTTTTTCTGTACCATTAATTGGAAAATTTGTACTTGATTGTGCTGATGGTGATGTACGTGGTGTGATATCTAACACAGCATCAAATTAGCAAAGTCTGTATATGCATTCCTCACACCAAATCAATTCATTAACAAGAGATAGCGAAACCAGAGCTGGAATGCAGATGGACTACTTTAGATGATAAAAGTAAACTCCACCAAAAATGTATTGTCTCCCAATTTACAAAATACCTGAGACAAAAACTAATTGTGAATATGAAACTAAATATAGGATTTATTGTGCTACTATATATATATATATATATATATATATATATATATATATATATATATAATACATTTTATGATCAATAGACTGTGGCTTAGGCATGCACGAAACACATATTATTGTCATTTATAAATATTTAGACCTCTGTGAAAAATAGCAAGCCTTTTGAAACAACTGTTTTAATGGTTATTGTAATGAATGTTGACTTTGGATAAAAAAAATGAAGAAAAAAAAAACCCCAAACCTTTGTGCTGTTCTTTTGGAATGATGGCATCTCTGTTGTGTGTAAAATATTTTAGGAATCAGACAAGCAAGCAATTTGGCTGTCATTGGGATTGTTTGAAGAGAATGTGTTTATCCTTGCGATTCTCAAGGGGAAGGGTATCAAAAACAGGATCACCCATGAGCAGCTGACATTGCTGTTATGCATTTGTCAATATTACATTTAATAAATGGGTCTGCCGCAATACATTCTGATCAGGATATTTTGCCATCCCAACGTGATGTAATCTATGACCCCTGCTTGTCTTATTTCGCATGGCCTGCATTTGTTTCTTGCTGTTCCACTAATTAAAGCGGCTCTGTTTAGAAATACTTGCACAAATCCTTTTTACTCAGGGATGTCATATTTATGATGGTTTTGCTTTGACAACATTAAAAGTTTGCATGCCTTTTTTATTTATTTTTCTTTATCATCAGGCTTTTTTTTCAAAATGAAAAAAAAGCGTTTAAAACTTTTTTTTTCTTATGTAATATTAATAACAGTGGTATTATTTACTGGCTGGGAAAAAAAATGAAATCACTTGTCATAGCACTGTTAATAGTGTGGCGGGGCACAGTCAGCAGCGACTGATTCAATGTGAGTCAGAAAGATGTTTAAAATGATTCAAAAGGGACCTGTGGAAATTGGCTGGGAAGTGTGTTCTGCAGAATGCCCCATCAAATCAGAATGTTTGAGTTTTTCGTAAAACATCACCGGCCACGTGAGCATCTACTGTCTTAGACCTATCTGTCAGTCTTCTGTCTCGCCCATTGTGACTGACATGCAACAAGGAGATGCAGCTCTTATGCCTTCTAAAATACACATCAGGGATTCTATTTTGCCTAACAAAGGAATTGGGCATGTGAAGGACAGTCTGTTTACACAAGTGTGTGCTGCAGATGGAAGGTGTCTAGCCTCTGTCTATAGCATTTTTCATGCACTGAAACATCTGAAAGAGCTTAACAAAGCTTAACATGGTCATGTATTGACCATGTGAAACATCAATACAGATGTGTCATGGTACTGTGTAAGAATGGTCAAACATATTTCTGTTAGTTGACAAAAAAACAACTATCTTTGGTAAAGGCGTCGATGAAGAGTTTAAATTGAACCCATTTTACTAAACTCAAGACGCCTTCCTTGAACTTGAACCTCTCCTGTTTGTTTACTTGTATGCCGTTCCTAAAAAATACATTGTGTACCCAATTTAAGCAATCATTGTAAGGGAAATACAGGGTTTCAGGTAACATTGGTCACTTCAAATTTGCCATGTCTCACTGCATGTGCATCTGTTTCAGTAATGACACTGAAGTTCCTGCTGGCTCTGTTTAGTTTGAATACACCCGCCTCCCTCAGAGATGGGACCGGCAGGTGAAGATAGAAGTGTTCAGTTCATCATTTTGTAGAATTCCAGATACCCTTTATTGTTACTAAAACATTTCAGAATACTTGATGTAATGCGGTTCTAATTACATTGTAAATACTCTGTAACTACTCAGCATCAGGTGTAATTACAGTGTTATAAAAATGTGGGTCAATTTTGTAAATTATACATGAGGGGAAATAATAACAATACTAACAAAATGCATAATAATAATAATAATAGAACTATACATTTAAAGACACTTGTATTTGTAATGATACATGTTGTTTAATAGTGCATACACTGACTGTGCATCTCACCACACAGTAACATAAACTCTGTAAATGCAAAATTAGAGCTATGTGTAACATCAAAGATCTACTGTATGCGCATGCATGACAGACAGACAGCCTCCGTAGTCCCCCGGATTAGGATACTATGAAAAAGAACGCGTAACATAAGAACATGCGTGAGTTTGCTTCCACTATATATCTGTAGCAGATAATAAGTTAAAAGAAGAGGCTGAGACAGGTGAAGAGCCTTGATTCGTACAGTCTGCAGCATTCAGACTGAGAAAGTGAGACTTGTGCGTGAAACAACATTGCTTTCTGACAATAAAAATAAAACCGCCCATCAGGACCTTGCTTATCCAAGATTCATTAGAGGAAGAAAAAATATGACCTGTATGAAAAGCTATGCCACAGCCAATGCCACATACATCTCTATTAAACAGATAGTTAAGCATTCATTTAGCCGGGTGTGAAAAAACATGCCTCAATGAGTGGCTTTCATATCAAATCGATGATGAATGTATTTTTTCTTGAAAAAAGGATCCTGTTTGCATTGAAGCAGTTAGCTTTCCTGTGCATGGGCATTTTGTATTCAATTCAGCAATACACCTCAGAGGCTTAGGTAACGTGGAAGTGGCAAGAGTTGACAGGGGGCTAACAGCCAAAAAGCCCAAAACAGTTCTGCTTGAAGATCCTCCCATTCAATTTAATTATATTTGATATTGTCAATGTCATACAGTGAAATATTTGGTTAAGGACAGTACCAATGTAAGCCATGCATCATTTTATGTGATCCTGACAGTCTGTGCGTTATCATCGTTTTCATTAGAGATGAATGCAGCCCTGGGGTGTCCTAAGAAAATGGTAAATAGGATTATAACAGTGTTAGAAAGTTGCCCAGAAGACAAGAATGACTGATTATTAGCTTAACATTTCCTGCACAATGCAGAGGATTTTAATGTGAACATTTATTGTTAGTGCCAGGAACTTTCAGTTAGTATTTCATCACATGTAACTTTAGCCCTATGAAATCTGTTGTAATTGTATGAACAGTCACTACGTTTGGTGTATTATCACGTATCTGCTGTGAAATATGGAATCGTAAACAGCGTTTTCCTGACTGTAATCTTATATGTTTTAGACCCGAAGGCATGAAAATGGAATTTTACATGAACCTTCGACACTTAAATGCTAAAATGCTACTGATTTGGGATGATAATCGGTGCACTAATGGAAGCTGATCCCTAGCATAGCTGGGAGACCTATCCCACTGTTCAAATGAAATGTGAGCAGACAGTTTAAAAAGCTCTCTATACCTAACGATAACCCAATAGAGCTCTGCTGAGCAGCTCAAGATGAGTGTCCTTCCAGCATGCCCTGCCTGTTTTCCTAAAGCATGGGACATGACCTCCTGCTCAGCAGAGGAAACATGTATAACACTTAAGTGAAAATGTGGTGAACTCACCTTTACTGCTTTAGAAAGCAGTCACCACACAATTCGGAACGTATGACAAAACGTCGGATTATGCTTGTAATATAATCAAGAATATAACTTAAACATATGTTGTTAATGCATGGAGTTCCGTCTGATCACATAATTGTGTGCTAAGTGCATGTAATAAATATTACTGAACGATAACGATAGTGTAACAACAGCTATGGCCATGTTCTGCATCAACTAGAATTTTAGGATTGAAGCATAATTAAAAGAAAAAAATTAACATAATTTAGAGCTTTTATTTAACATTGTGTAACCAAAGACACTACAAAATGATATTGCAAAAGTCTACCGGAAGCCATAATAGTAGTACAGTATTTCATGTTAGATTTTGGTCAGTTTTTTGTTAGGTATATGGAAAACTACAAAGCGGTATGTTATTCAATATGGGTATGAAGCAAAATGTGTTAATTCTATAGGGTGATGCAAAACGTTTTGCCATAGCTGTACGTGTATGGAATGTACCTGTGTTTTGAAGTGTATCCAAAAATACTATGAAATTATGGTTATGCGTGTCTTTGTGTTGAAGGAGCTAATATACAATGACACTATATTAGCAAACTAAACAAATATATTTAAGTAAAGTACAAGGGCTTGTCCCATCTCATTTACAGCATTGTCTTTCTTTTGCTTGTGTTTCAGCCACAGGACTGAAGCACTGGGAATGTGTAAGGTACTGCCTAACCTGTGCTTCTGAGCCGGAATCTCCTGGCATTGCAATATTTTACGTACGAGGAGAGATCAGTGCAGAGTGGTAATGGGGGTGTGCCGGTATGTAAACTATAAAGTAGGAAGCTTTCACCTTGTTTGTCTCTGTCAGATTGACCTTGATAGAATGAAACGATGCACTCCCAGCTAGCTATTACCCACTCTATCCAAATACAATATTTGCTCCCATTGACTGACATTTGAATGCTATATTCTTTTTAAATGATAGTGTATGTACAATATATGTACAGTTATAGTCAACAGTTTTGCATCACCCTATAGAATTAACACATTTTGCTTCATGAAGTTGAATGAAACCTGCTAAATAATGTTACATTAACACATTGAATTACATGCTACTTTGTAGTTTTTCATATACATAATGAAAAACTGACAAAAATTGAACAATGTGACATTTTGAAATCTAACATGAAATACACTACTATTATGGCTTCCGGTAGACTTTTGCAATATCATTTTGTGGTTACTTTGATTACATGAGGTTAAGTAAATGATCAAAATTATGTTGATATACTTTAAAATGATGTCTCAATCCTAAAATTCTAGGTAAAACATTTGGCCATGGTTATATGTGTAAGAAAACATATTATAAAGATAAAAACTGCATTTCCGAATATTAACAAGAACAGTTAGGTAGCACTGTTAGACGCTGACAAAGTGTTTGTTAAAAACTTTAATTAGTACAAGCCTATCCCAGAGGCCTGCGATGGCAGGGAGTGTAAATGGAGAAGCTGTCCCAGCTTGCTGGCTCCACAGTGGGCCACATCTCACGCACAGATGGGCTGCTGAAGAAACTGTGAATGGACAAATGATAACAGAATATGCCGAGATTCCAACAACAGCTCATTAGCAATCTGTCAGAGGTTTTTTTAATTTGTGCACTGGTGTACATAATGCAGTGAAACAACATAATCATACGATATAATCTATGCAATGCATAATTTAATTGAAAAGGGGCATTCTTTTTTTTGTGTGTCTCTTGGAAAAATGACGAAAATAGTTGCCAACTAAACCACTTTTGTTGTATCAATTGTTTTTCTGCTGAGGGCTATACTGTTTTAAAGTCATATTTTCTAATTCATTTGCATATAATTTATGAAATTATGCACAGTCTGACTGGTTACTTTGGCAACCCTACAAGCTGTATAACCTTTTATTATTATTATTATTATTATTATTATTATTATTATTATTATTATTATTATTATTATTATTATTATTTCTATTGCATGTAATATACCATTTATTTATTTATTTATTTATTTTAGCTTTGAAGATCTACTTGAGGGAATATTAACTGTAAGTTTTTTTTCTGGTCTGCATTCCTAAGACAGTTGGATCTGAGTTAATTAGCTGTATACCTGTAGGCATTCTACTATTATCTTTTGTTTTAAATTATTTCATTCGGATGGGATTTTAGCCGTGTTTGTAATTGAAATGTTCTCCTGCTACCCTTTTTATTTATTTATTTATTTATTTATTTATTTATTTATTTATTTGCATGTGAATTGTGATGTGAGCTTTAAAAGTCTCCGGTCTATTAGCCAGTGCTGCTCATCAAGGTTCAGACAGCGTTCACCAGCCCATTTGACTTACCAGGTGTATTTATGCTGAACTGTCATAAGCTACAATAGGAAGATCTCTCATGTTTCCTTGGGGTGCTTTTAACTCAGTCCAATCAAGCCTGATCCCCCACATTGAGGCTTTCACCGCTAAAGAGCACCCCTTCCCATCTTCAAGGGTACAGTAGCAGTGTCCCCCACCTGGGATTGAACCCATGACCCTCCAGTCAAGAGTCCAGAGTCCTAACCACTACTCCACACTGCTACCATCTCCACTCTTGGAAAATAAATATTGAATATTATTTGCAGATGCAGTTGTTTTATTTTCTGTTGATACATTTGACCAAAATACTGTACGTCAGTCATACAAGTAAACCATGTATTCCCACACTCCAAAGCTAGAAAGAATTGTATGCAAGTCAATGTCCTTTAAGGTTTTTATTGAGGTATAAAAGTGTATGTAAAGTAAGACAGTAAACTTCAGCCAATCGTTGATCATTATCATTTTTTAAAAATCTTATTAAAAAGTTTTTGAAACAAAGTTTCCACCTGTCAGATATGATACCTCCAAACCTGTGGATTTCCAGATGAAAAGTGTGGTTTCCAAGAAAACATCAAGCTTACAGATCTACAAACAACTTTGCTTAAAGGATTATGTATCTTACAAAGCAAATACTGGTCAAATTTAGCCTGGGGCAGTTTTATAAAAGGAGATGTACTGAGAATCTTTCACACAGATGTACAAAGAGGCTTAGAGAGTACTTGAGTTATAAAAAGAGGTATACACCTAAAATTCAAGATAATACAAAACTGTTCAATGTTTAGTTGCCCTTATGAAGTTCTTCATAAATGTCATCCTGTTACAGAGATAATAAAGGTCTATCATTTGTAAGATATAAAACATTAATAAATGTGCTTAGCTACAGAGTACAGTGATCACTAAAATGTATAATGTTTGTGCAAGATTATGAAGTACAGAATGAATATAGATATGAGTTCTGTACGTTTTGTTGCTGTTCTACAAAGTAGTGCGAATGTAAAGAAGTGGTTCATTTTCTCAATTGCTTTCAATGAGTTCCTTCAAGAAGATCCTTCAAGAAGCTGCTTGATGAGATTCTGGGATCAATAAGCTACTAACAACCAAACGAGCAAGATGGGCCGAATGGCCTCCTCTTGTTTGTAAACTTTCTTATGTTCTTATGTTCTTATTAGGATTGTTTGTGTATGGAGCATGGGGCTGTGAGAGGGGAGGCCATGGGAAATGGAGTACCACAGAGCAAAGACTGCTGGGAAATGTAGTTTATTTAGGCAGGCAAGGTGAAACACTGCTATTGAGTCAGCTATAAGCTCTCATTGAAGAACCAGGTTGTGCATTGGTGAGGAGGTTTGAGGGGAGGAGTTAACCCCCTTTATAAGCAGTTATGCAGCAGCAGGAAAGGAAAAGACAGGAGGGATGACAACAGGGCAGACCGGAGAAGGAGAGACGCAACTGGGAGACAGATGAAATACAGGTTGGAAGCAGAGTGCAGGAGGAAGCATTGTGGGAAATCCTTTTCCATGTGGACTTGGACTTGGACTGGGCTGTAGACGCAAGAGGCACTGGAACTACCCTGGATAAAGAGGAAATCTGCGGTTCATAAAGGGAAGTGTCCATCGTGTGCATGCACAGCCATTTTATTCCCAGTTGTATTTTTGCACCTTGTTTTTATGCTAGTTTAGCCTGTTTTATCCCAACTGTTTTATTAGTATTTTAACAGGTTAGTGTCTCTAGAGAGAGAGAGAGCGCTTTTATTGGGATTTTAGCACAGGTTTTAAATGAAGCATTTTAACCGAGTGTGTTTTAGATGGCTCAATTTGGCAAAGAGGGAAGAAGAGGTGGCGAGGGACTTACCGTTTTTAAAGCTTTTTACCAGCGTGGTTGTTTCTCTGCCCCTCCCTGATAGGTACAGTGGAGGAGCCTCAGGGGCTGCTGGATCCAACCATTGCGCTGACGCTACACACCCAGGAGGATTGGACTCAACAGCGGACAGCTCGGCCGGAGTCTAGTGGGCGGGGCCTCTGCATCATCAGTTGTATTTTCCCTCTTGTTGTTTTGATACTTTGTGCCGTAGCCCAGTGGTGGGCGCTCTTTTGATTTTTATACTTTCCCACGCTAGCCAATTAGTGGGTGGTGGCCATTTTGCTGAAGTTTTAACTTTTTTTGCCATTTTTTTTATAATTAATAAATCTTGTTTTAATTATGTTGCTGGTGTTGTCTGTCCCTGGGCGGGTTGGTCTCCATTCTCCTACCTATGTTGCAAATTAAACGAACCTGTGCAAATTGACGCTTTTATTGTTGTATACTGGGTCCTGGTGCCCACTACCACCAGGTGGCGTAGTCGGACTACATATATATATTTTTACTGCCTTGCCACCGTGAATCGCGACACCAGCACATGTACCGCTGTCAAGGTTCATTTTCCAGTAGGTTAAAAAGAATAAATATTGGTTGTTAAATCATAAACTAGGCCCATGTTCATTGAATAGGTGTGTGTTTGTGTGACCTCAAAACAACAATGTACAAAACACGAGGAATCAGAAATCTTAAGCTGTTGAAACAGGCTACCAGGACACAGTAGATGACAAAACAAATGCAGACACACACACACACACATACACATGCACGTACGATTTCCTTGTACAGCATCATGCCGGACAAGGTGTCAGAAGGCCACGGTACCTTTTCATAGTGGTTGACCTTGAGAGATATAGATTTATAAACTGTCAAACGTTTCTTAGATGATGAACACAAAAAATTATAAGGGATAACAGACTAGCTGCATTAAGTAGGTTTTGGTTGTCTTATTGGCATAATTCAGAAATATCTATATATATTGTTTATTCATGTATTTTTTATATAAGGCTCGTTTGTTATCCTCTATAGCAGGGGTAGGGAGTTCTGGTCTTGGAGTGCTGTTCCAGTCCAGGTTTAGAAGGTATAATTTAAAAAAGTCCTTTAGAACCACATCAGGTGTTTAATTGGTGAAATTATTATTTATTTATTTCTTAGCAGACGCCCTTATCCAGGGCGACTTACAATTGTTACAAGATATCACATTATACATTATACAGATATCACAGGTATTTTTACATACAATTACCCATTTATACAGTTGGGTTTTTAATGGAGCAATCTAGGTAAAGTACCTTGCTCAAGGGTACAACAGCAGTGTCCCCCACTGGGGATTGAACCCACAACCCTCCGGTCAAGAGTCCAGAGCCCTAACCACTACTCCACACTGCTGCCCTTGAATGATTAAACATGGCTAGAAAGGAATAACTTTGCCCACTCCAACCAACTGGCCCTCGGTGAAATGTATCCAGACAGGCAAGCCAAGTGGCAGGTCAGTGGAACTCAAAGTGAACACGTTCTGTAAAAAAAAATAAAGATGTTCTTCACATGGCGCTGTGTATTTGAATCATCCATAACTACATATATATATATATATACATAACCAATATACCTTGCATATGTCATTTTTATAAAGAAGACTGTATTTATGCTAAAGTGAGAAAACTACTACCATATATCAACTACACTCCTTCATGAATATAACATTATTGAATAATAATCATAATGATAATAATAATAAACCATAAGCAGCAACATTGCATTTGTCAGAATTTTTTTTTTTTGTTGAGTTACATTAGTTTGAGCTTGTTTGTGTAATTCAACAATGATATTGTTATATTGTCAAAGGAAGCACAATTAGGATCTACTGTTACTTGCAAGCTCATTTAAAACTGTTTAGTAGGCTGAACATCCATTTTATTAAATAAATTTGACTTTGTGACCAAAAAAAAAAAAAAAAACCATGATTTGTCATCTTTAATTGTTGTATTTGGCAGAGCGGTGCTTTCAAATTAAACAAGGACACTGAGGTAACATCTTTATTTCTGTGCAAATAAACAAGCATTGGAAAAGAACCACAAGTTGTTAATTATTATCTTAACATGAAGCTGTTACACAATACAAATGTAATCAAATTGAATTCCCAGAAGAGGCCTCTAAACAAATTGTGCATGTACAGGTACAGAGCGACATCCAATTCAGAGTGTCTCTGTTCAAGCGGCATGCACACTAATGAGGTGCTTGCAGTCCTTTGGTACACAGTGACAACTACCTTTGACCCTTCTCTGTATCATCAGGGGAATTCTGAACAAAAAAACCTGGCGAGACACAGTTTATATTGGGAAAGGGTTATCACTGCAGCCCTACCAAATATTTATTATGAGTGCACTCAAAAGTATTACAGTTTAACAACCACTAATTAATATTCTATAAACATAGCCCTTTAGTACTGTCTATATTTTATTTGTTTGCACTGTATTTTTATATTTTGGAGTCTGACTTAAAATATAATAGTAACTAATATTTTGAGAACAAAACTATTTTGCTTTTTGTCATCATATACATGGTAAGGGGAAGCAGGATCAAGGATATAGTTGTTTATTCTGATTTACATCCCATCATTAATGATTTTTTCAATCTTTTTGTTTCTATGTGTTGACAGTAAAAATCAATTTTCTGCTTTTAAAACTGAATAATGTTAGTATTGGGACAAACATATTTTTAAACATTTTTCTGGTATATATATATATATATATATATATATATATATATATATATATATATATATATATATATATATACCTTTATAAACCTTTATAAACCTAAGACTAAAATAAGAAAATGAATAAAAATAACTTCTTCCAAGGAAAGAAATAGTTAAGTAACGTTTTAGAATAATATTGAACGGTATAAAAGTGAAGCAGGTCTGCTGTCATCACTCATAAGTAGTTTTTCATTTGACGTGAAGGTTATATTTACTGATTGGATGTTTTCCATGCTTTTGTTACAGTTGCTCACTGTCTATAAGACTCAAACAGCTGCAAAAAATCCACATATGCTTTGGATGATATACCAGTGGTATACATTTTACCCTGCCATGCCCGCTGATAGTAAAAACCCATCTAATTAACCCTGGTGCTGCGGTGTCATGTGATTAAACAAGACAGAGCTGCTCCTTGGGGTTTCTGCTACTGAAAATATTCACAATAATCATTTCTTTTGCTTTTCTATTTAAACCCATCACATCGCTTGGCACGGAGATAATTACTGGTCTTCATCTCCTGTGCTTTTATCAAATGTTCATTAATAACAATAAAGGTGCAAGGTTAAAAACTCATTTAATTGCCTTTATGTTAATGACATTATGAATAGCCTTAGCTACAAGATTCTAATTCTGTCCAGTATCCTGTTTCTCAGTAGAGCCTCTGGAGGACTGCTCGTTTTACCAGCATTACTGATTCAGAGCTTTTCCCTTGGAGGTGGGTTTTGTACATAATCAGAATTAATGTGCAGCACATTTTACAAGGGACAGTGAACGCGCTCTCTGAATAAGTAATTATCTCAAGTGCCTTAGGATGAAGAACGGCACACACACACACGCACGCATGCACGCACAGACACACTCACACACACACACGCACACATGCACGCACGCACAGACACACGCACGAACGCACGCACGCACAGACACACACACACACGCGCACACATGCACACACACACGCACACCTGCACGGACGCACACATGCACGCACGCACGCATGCACGCACACACACACGTATTTGCAAATTCCGAATACATACGAACTCATTAAAAGCAATTTACTGTTTCTTAGTCCTTTAAATGTTATTTACAGCTTGACAGTCTTTTATAAGTAAATTCACTTCCACCTCTGAAATGTATAAACCAATAGGAGTGTTGTGATGACTAAATAAGCGCATGCTAAAAACACTGAGAATGAAAAAGCTTTTCAGCTAAGCTATTTTAGCCATGAATATTGCAGAGGTTGATTTCAAAGGAGCTGAGACCTTATTCAGATCCCTGTTAGCTAAGAAGCAATTCAGGAAAATATGATGTAGACTAGCAAAGCAGCCGTGTCTTAGAATTATATATATATATATATATATATATATATATATATATATATATATATATATATATATATATATATATATATATATATATCTGTGTCAGCTGGCCTACAACTTATTGCAGCTTAAAAATTACCATGACAAAAAAATAATGTCGAATGCATCACCTTAGGGAATATCTCATTGCAATCCTTTTCATATACAAAGTATTACTTTTATTCAAGTATGTTTCCTTAATCTACATGATGGTAGCCTGCTTTTGAAAACCAAGAAACACAGTATGTAGCGTGGAATGCATTTTGAATGTATAAACATAGAAATCTTACAGGACTCTGCAAGGTAGTAAAGCAGCAGTTTTCCTGGGCAAGATGGATGAAGCACTACATAAATATTTTTGATATGCCAACAATATGTGCTATAATGAAAAACACTATAAACCATGAGGAGTTGTTAGTGTACAACAATTGCCAAAACAGAAATGAGGCCAAGGGGATGATAAATGCGCTCATCTCCCTCAGCTGAAGAATGACCTGGATACACCTTACATCTGAGCACCAAGTGGGCCAACATTTTTCACAGCAGCACTTAGCAGTGGACAGTATCTGGGCCTCCTTCGATAGGGCTGACCCTCTGCCTACCCTCAGTGGTTCTCCAAACTGTAATCACTTCCTCAGACTGTAATTTCATCAAATAGCATGCACCTTTCCCTGCCACTTATTGGCCAATTAAGTCAAGTTCTCACGGAGGGGGTCCAGCTGGCTTCAAGTTATCCTGGATGAATTGATTGAAGCCATTCCGCAATCTATGAACCCGGTTTAATGATCTAGGTGATAATACTTGTAATTCTTCTCAGTCAGGGGAATTCGCTGCAGCTGTTGTCTGCAAATCCGTGTTCTGAAACACTAGCAAAGCATTAATCTGCACTCAGAGTTTTCATAACCATGACTACATTTGCGAAATGTGACATTTAAGATGGGCAAAAAACAGGGGCTTCCTAAAAAAAACAACATTGCATTTGCTTTCATGAACTTCAGCCGTGTTCTTTAAATTCAACTAAATAAAACAACATCTGATGATTATGAATAATTGAGGGCTCACAAAACTATGCCTACAGTCATAGAGCTAAAATACTACATTAGCATAATTACATCTAAATGCATATAAATGTTGGGCATTTAAAAAACTGAGGGAATAAATGATATAAATACTGTACAATACAAAGTATATTACTGAAATGAGTTAGCATACCAACAGAATGTTTCTATCTAGTTTATTTTGAATTGACATATTGTTCTTAAATGTAGAGTTTACCATTTGAATTTTTTTTTAAATGTCATCCTGCCTCTCGTATATGAACATTTAAATTTTTTAAGATGAAATAAATTATGTACAAGATACTGCACTAGAATTGTAATTGTATTTCCCCAAAGCAAGGGCACTGTTTTCTAAGACTATGAGAATTTTCTTTTAAAGTTTACATTGGAGAATATGGTTTATTTTTTAAATGAATGTTCTCATCTTCATTCCAGAAGATCTTAAATGATTTTTGATCTGGAAATCACAGAAAGATTACAAAGGAATAATGGCATTCTGTCTGAACTCTCTGTTATCTGAATTCTTTTATGGAACAAATCTCTGCAGTTTTAACAAGGGGAAGTATCTCAACCTTTAAGCATCACTCAACCAATAATAAAAACCTAGAGAGCGGTGTTCTGCAGCCACCTGCATTAGACACACAGATCTACTGTGAACTATGGCAGTTTGAGCCAAGTGTCCTCAGAGGGTTGAATGGCTGCAGGTCAGGGGTTACTAAATCCAAGTGGAATCCAGGACAAATTTATCAAGGGAATGAGATCAAGTAGAGTTTTAAGTATTGTCAGAAGGGTAAGAAAAGCAATACCAGCTGGTGCTCAGTGACAAAGAGAAGACTCACCTGACAATGATTTAAAGGCTTTTGTTGCTTAAACTAGAAAACATACCATTCCCCCCCCCCCACCACCACCCACCCACCCCCCTCTATTTTTAAGCATTGGCACAACAAGGGCACAGCACTCACTGTATTCCATTCAAAATGTTATCAAGCTGTTTTACAGAACAGTTTTATTACCTGAGCAGTTATTCACTTTTTCTATATACTGTATTATCTGCAGAACAGGATTGCAATATTTAGGTTGAAACCAATTGCATTAAACCATTTTTTTTTCTTATTCGGGTTTATTTTAGCCTTCACACTAATGGGATTTTTCATGTTTTAGGGTGAAGTTCCATGTACGTGGTTTGCAGTTTAAAGATGGATGTAACAGCAGCACCTGTCTTTTAAATAAACTGGGACTGCATGGCCATTAATAGGATGCCCACAGATGATACAAAATGTGTAGACAAGGTGCAAAAGTCATCCTGTATTGAGGAAATAGATAGTACTGGCAAGCTTGAGCTACCTCTTAATAAACAGTTTAGTGGGGGCTACAATTCCTGCATGAAACCTAATTTAATTGGACTTTTAATTGGGCTGTGCATTTTTATATTTATGATATAAAGGATTTCCGCAGTGAGAGTAGTGACAGGATGTTTTCACTGGAACCGTTTCCTACGCAGTTTTTTATTTTTATTTTGCAAAACACTACACCAGTTCTTGTCGGAAGAAATACAGTTCAATTTGATAACACCCTATTGTCTTAAGTGTCAGGAGTGGCAGCTTGTTGGTGCAGCGGCGCCACACAAATCAGCATCAGCACCAGCATGCTTAAAGCTCAGCAACAATTAAAATGTAAGGTTGAAATGTGATCTCCGAGGTCACTGGCAGTCAAGCTACAAGAAACGATGTACATTAGCAGGGGATGTGTTGTGGGCGTTGTAAAAATAAAAAAATAGGCACGAAGCAAATTACTGGGCCTGTAAACATAAGCATTTGCAGACGTCTGTTAGTTTGTCTACTTATTTTTTTTGGCAGGGATGCATATGTTCTCTGCGCTCATTCCGAGCTGATTATTATTCCACTCACCAGAGGAAGAGAGAGTCACATTAATTTGTAGTAATTAATAGCACTGATGCATCTGACAACGCATGTTAACAAGCCTCTTTGATTGTTTGGATCTGGAACTGCGGCCCTTCTTGTTTGCATTACCTCTAAGGAATTCATGATATCAAAGCTTAACGGTATCTGATACTTGTCAAAATGCAATTTATAAAAGTTTAATTCTTTTATTGATTTAGTTTGGTTTTGGTGCCTGCAGAGTCAGCTCCCTTGACAGAACTTAGTAGATTCAAATGCTTGTCACCAGCACGGCCTCCTTTTCACAGGGAACAATTGCCATAGGCCAAGCCAACAGGCATGGTTTAATTGCCATTAATTAAAAGCATAAATCTTTTTTTCTTCAGTTGCTCTCCTCTTAAACAGGGCTTCGCATATCTCCTTTTTTCCTGTGTTTGTCAGAACACCTCCTGGCAAGTGAGGTTTAACCTCTTCGATTCTTTATTTGAAATTATTCCAGAATCCTTTTTTAATGCACGCCTCTGTGTGATGTGATGTGAAGTGGAAGCAGCTCGGTGATATTTAACAAACTGGATTTCTTCTTTATTGCAGTATAATGAGGTCAAATGAATCCCTCCATGAGTCGTATACATGCTTAAATGGCTTTTGCATCAAATCCTTTT